>NW_028301552.1:34552500-34637500 GCF_042242905.1 Orbicella faveolata | reverse complement strand
GAATTTGTTAAGCAGAGTGATCGGGCTCAACAGAAGAAGGGCGCTTAGGATCTTGGGAAGGTCGAAGGCGGTGACTTTTCCGCCTTCCGTTGATTCAATGCCGGCGGCGCGCGGCCTAATCGAATCTTCACATGCGATCATGCATAAATAAACCACACTATCGTACCAGCCGAATTTTCGGAGGGATCATAAGCTCCCTCCCTCGACCCTGCCCCCTATCGAGAGAAAGTCGTTTTCAGAAAAACAAAGTGCGCAAACAAATTACTTTAAAACTTAACTCTATTTTTTACAGAATGAAGGTTGCCTCGAAAGATAATTCATATTTCCAATCTGTCTTTTTCTAATATTATAGCGCTCAGATTGATGAAATATGGAAGTCTGTTGCGGCAGCTGTGGTCAGCGGAAGCCTTGGCCATGCTGCCAAAGTCAGCCCACGTGACCGCGAGGAGGACACACATGTCATTTGCGTTTACACAGAAGATTTCACGAACGAAGAGCAAGTACGAGCTATTGAGAAAGGTCTGAGAAAAGTAGGAGTTACTTCTGTTATGAGTTACAAGCCAGATGTGCACACAACGCTGGGAATTTACCGCAACAATCCCTGGGGACTGAAACCTACAATCTATACCAGTCGCCCATAAAATAAAGTAGTTATTTTTGTACCTTGGAGCGCCAATATGGATTCTGATCTCAAGCTGGCTTACTACAGTTTTCATGGATTGTAACAGCCCAACTTCTAACTCTTTTGAAAAACATTCCAAGATGTTTTACCTTTCACTATTTACTGTTTGCTTAAGTCTTTTACCATTCTATGTGAAACTTGAACAATTAAACGTCAACAAATGGCCAAAATGAGCGACAGAGTACCTAAAGGAGAGACTTGGCACTAGTAGGTTAAATCACATTTCCGTATGACCCCACCTCAAAATTTCAGGAATAAGAAATTGGCTCTGATTTAACATTCATGCAAAGTAAAATAAAAATCTGTGAGAGATTTTTTGCAAACTAAGAAAAACGCCTACCAAATCTTTTTTATATGGGATTCCTGCCCCGGGTCAGGCACTCATGCAATTTTCCAGATCTCTACCAATTTAATCTACTTACACAATTACACACAGCAATTTTAACCAGTTTTAACTTGTGTGCGCAGTAGCTTGATACAGCTTTGATATGCCATTTTCTGCGTTTCGCCGCTACTCATGCAATTTCTATTCTAATCACAACAATATGATTTTTATTATTATTTTTCTCCTCCGACAGCAAAAGCACTAAAAACTGAACTGCGGTTTACTATTCTTGGGCTAA
The DNA here is from genome assembly GCF_042242905.1 of Orbicella faveolata. Lineage (NCBI taxonomy): Eukaryota > Metazoa > Cnidaria > Anthozoa > Scleractinia > Merulinidae > Orbicella > Orbicella faveolata. The sequence continues at coordinate 34,636,195 of NW_028301552.1, read as the reverse complement.
AACCCAAAATAAGGTTGCACTGTAATACATTGATAGACAGAAAGTATCAAAGCAGCAGCTTGTAAACTTTATGTACCCAATATTTGGGTACGGGGTGAAAAAAGGGCAAAACTGCAGCCATACAAACAAAAGGAATGATAAAGCCGAGTGTGGGTTTTAAGCGCCGCACCTACACGTTCTCTGTCAGGTCTTCCTCCCCAAATTACCGCGGCCCGCCGATATTTTTTATTTGTTTGCATGTTGTTTGTTTTCTCGCTCTATATCCTATATATTGAAACATAATTACACGAGCGTGCGCTGGATATGAAATGGTAGATAGCGTTACATGTTTCATAATGACTTATATATCCGCTAAGGGAACATAATAACAGCAGGGCTGTCATTAAGTTTTAATTCACCTGTAACCTTAATCGTCACGCCCGTAGCAAACTTCTTACTTTACAGGTGAATTGTCTCAACTACAGGCCAGTTCACCCGTAACTACTCAAACTCATCAATAATTCATCATGGTTAAACAAAGGAAGTCACGACCGTGACAGTGTTTAGATATCTGATCTTAATTAGCATAGCTTTTTACGATTTTATTTCTCCGCTTTCTCCTTAGCTTTGGTTTCGATTGAGAAGATATATCAAACACTCAAGACAGTGTTTGACCACATTTCCAAACACCTCGAAGTTCGTCAAAACTACTCCGCTACGCGTCGTATTTTCAACTCTCTTTTCGGTGTTTGGAAATGTGGTCAAACACTGTCTTTCGCGTTTGATATATTACATCAAGGGTCCATCAAAAATAGTCAGCCGTACTTCCAGGTGTTACGGGTTACGGCCCTTATTGACAGCCCTAAACAGGTTAACTCATGGTCTACAAACTATTAACACCTTGTGATGGAGCACAACTGGAACATCAAATGTTTCATGTTCCTTTATGACACTTAAATCCTCACAATAGGACCTATAAAAGCAGCCCCAACACTTTATCTTGTGTTTCAGATGGTAGATATGAAAGTGTTCTCCAGAAAATCTTGTGATCCCATCCTATGACATACCGCAGCTTAGGTCGCGTAGAGGTCACTGCATGAGCCAGGGCATTGACAACCTTGTATATATTTGGTGACTTCAGCCTTGGGAAATTTGTTTCACAAGATAACTTAACTGAAATGGTGAAGGAAAAGACAATTAATTACACACAGATTGATTTTATCCATGAAGTGGCTGTGACGAGTTGTTATTTCTGAGGAAAAATCCAAAACCGAGAAATAACCAATCAGAGTCGTCACACGGATCTTTGTGAAGTGACATCATCAGTATGGAATTTTTTCGGGTCAAATCTGAGACGTCACTCCAACCTCCTTCCCAGGGAACGAGGGATCCGGGATTCCAGGATCTAGATTGGTGTTGTGGCTGCGAACGGCGACAAACCACGGACAAATTCACTTTAACCAGAACTTTTAATTCACGATAGGCCACGAGAACAACTCACGGTGATGCCACGATATTACAACGGTAGAATTCTCAGAAAAACACTGACAACTTGAACTAAATCTGACCTAAAAACCGAGGTAAACTTGACATAACTGAGGTTTTAACTCGGTGGCCTCGTGGTCACCGTTCGAAGAGGCCACCTCCACGCATGCGCGAACCTAAATATGTCTTCACAGGGAACCCAGCAATAGCAGATGTCGCTCGAGAGGTGGAAAGCGACGTCTCTCCCAGGGGAAGGGAATCCCACATAAAAAGGATGGGGGTGCTCGTCACAAATATTGAAAAGAACTCCTAAAAGGTACCAAGATCCTCTTTTGTGGACGTGGGTTAAAATTGTTTTCACCTCTAAGAGGTACCAACGTAATCTTTCCGAGGAAATAAATGAATAGAACGCACCTCAAAGCACACAGATTTCAAAATTTTCCAGGCCCAGCTTCCATCCCCACCCCTCCCCTGCAGACGGGGTAGCCCATTGTGGCACTCTTTTGATTTCCTGCACGCACATTGCCGCCTTTAACGTGACCCAATTGTGCTCCGCCTACTTTACGATTTCCTCCTGCCACTTTATTTCAAATTGAAAACCCTGTCTCCTATCATAATTTTTTCTGCTCACTGCCCAAAAGGGGACCGCAAAAGCTCCCCTTCTGGACCTTTTTGAGGCTTAACGCCCTAGCTAAAAGGTACTCAAACTGCTTTTTTTAATTCCTAAAAGGTATGACAAGCACTTCCGTCCTTTTTGTCTGGGGGTCCCCCCCCCCCCCCCCACGGTGTCTCTTTCCTATGCAAAGAGAATCCAAAAAAGACCATCTAGAAATAAAGATCAAATATATTTTGTTACCTTTTTCAAAATACTCTATCCCGTAACTTTCTTTGGTGTCGGCGTCGAGGTTTTCCCACAATGTTTCTATACGTTGGACAGTCGTTTTAGTATCTGTTATGTTCGTTTTAAAAAACCCAGGCTCGATTATGTGAACTGTGACTCCAAAATGCCGCATTTCACGGCGCAAAGTATCCGAAAATGCTTGTACACTAAACTTGGAGATGCAGTAAGCTGCCGCTCCCCGGATGGCAACTCGTCCCAGGCAACTAGCAATGTTGACAACACGTCCCTTGGTTCTTTTGAGCAGCGGCAGGAATGCTCTGGTGACAGATACCATCCCCCAAACGTTAACATCAACAACTCTTTTCATTTCTTCCACAGTCTGCCATTCAATCATTCCGGGATATGAAATTCCCGCGTTGTTTACCACTGCCCACAAACCTGCAAATACATCATGCGACATTATCGTTTGAGTTAGAGCAGTTAATTTAATTATCAAGACGGGCAGCCTCATTCACTCTCATGTATGCCTGGTTTATTTAAATGGTCAATCTAACCGTCATAGTTATTTCACGTAGTTAAGCCTGATGTAACAGTCGAAACGTAACAATATTGTAGATTTTTTTGTTTTGCTTTCTTTTTTCGGAATCACGGTAGTTCCATGAGCGACAATGCGCCCAACAATCGACCGGTAGGTCTTTTACTTTTGCTGCACGGCTCCATCTGAAAAAAAAAATGGTTGTCACGTGACTGTCCGTACGTGAATACCTTGAAAAATAAGAGAGTAGCACCGTTACCATAGCTAGCTTACATCTTCGATTTTGGGCATCCATGTTATGGGTAATTGACAGCTGTCAAAACAAGCTATCCGCTGACCAGTATCACGTGACCATCTCGCGGGCTCAGGGTTTCTTGAAGTTTTCCTCTGACCAGGTACTGGTTTTTTCCATTGGATCGCAGGCTTCAAGTCGGGTTATTACTCTAGACGAGAAGGAAGGAGTACTTGCAGAGCCAAAACTTTGGCACTAATTAACCCCTGGCGTGTTGTTTCTTAGCTTTTTTTCCCGACATTTTCCTTTTACAATCGTCTCTTGGAAAATCCCTGCTATATTGCGTATGTAATTTCTACAAATTATCTTCGTTATGCTTATTGGGTATAGTTTGGTAAAATTAAACTGGAAAAAATAGCAAAACCACACGCTGAACAATAACATGCTCAAAGTTTATCATTTTTTTAGTTTCTGATCCAAGAAAAAAATATGGCTAGTTATTGCAATCAGGAGCTCCGCTTTTTAGGTTTGGCTAAATCTATATTACCGGTAACAATGTTGACAATGTTTGTATGCATATATATGTATGACTGATTTATGAAAAACGTGTTAAAGACTTAGCATCAAAATCAAGATATGCACTTTGATTTCACAACTCCAAAAGGCCTTAAAATCACTCCAGGAGATGAAAACAAAAAAAAAATAGAGAGAGAGGAGAGCAAGAAATGCAGGATATTAGAGAGTGGAGGATAAAAAAGACTGACATTCCTTTTCATTTTTATATTGTCTACTTTCGAAAAAACGCTTGATTTCTTTAACACTGTTTTCATAAATCCAGACTTATATGTATACACATTTTATCGCGAACCACATTCTGTTATCTTTTTGTTGAAGAAAATACAACTTGAAAACTAAATGTTGGCATTTCCATTTGGATTTATTTCTACGTGGATAGCCATTCAAAGTCGATGGCATTAGTACATCGACCAAAGCATCCCGCGTGAAAGCCTTTAGGCTTCTTACTGAGTTTCAAAAGGGGTGTCTTGAAAACAAAAACCCCCGTAAGACCCCAAAACTTGAAAACAAATACCTCCCATTTTTTACATATTTTTTGGGGGCTACTCCTCTCCCCAGTTCCCCAGGAAAATCGACCCCCCCCCCCCCCCTCACCCAGAAAAATCACCTTTTCCTGGGTGAGGGGAAGGGGAAGCCATTCTTGTAATTTTTCATGTGTACAATAATCGGAACAGTTTAAATTAAAAGTTTAAATCTTCTGTTTGTACTCTCTCTTCCTTTTGTCACTTCCCCCAAAAATGTCTTTTCTGAGGGGTAGGGGTGGGGTTTTAAAATATGTACCACCCTCCGCTCTTAATCTCCAGTGGAGAGCAGGAGGTTGACAAAGTGACAACTGTACTATACTCCCCCTCGCCCCAGTACTCTCTCCTTTTTCTTTCCACCCGACCTAAAGAACGTGGGAGGAGAGGGAATTTGAAAATACCAGTAGATCATCTTGGATTTTAACTGTTACAGCGCGTTCAAACTTTACTGAAACAGTAAAATACTCTGCTTTTCAAGGCACAATTTGTTAAAAAGCTCATTTGAATCGACTCGTAACCCTTACGAGTCGATTCAACTTGCACCTTTACACAGACATTGTGAAGCTGTGAGACTTTGCGAGGGGGAGTATACATAGCCTGGCGTAAAACATTTTGAAACCGGTGCCTGTGCTGTGCGTCACCATACACGAGCAAAAGTATACAGGAAAGCAGATCCTGCCTGGGCTCTTTGGCAGACTAAATCATAAATCGCTTCCCGAGGAATTATGTCACAATACACGTCTGTTAAACTTTTTTTAATACCACGACACCCGGCATCGATCTCGCCTGTACTTCATAACTTTTGGTTATTACTTAAGTTTGAAGATGAGTCAAATGGATCTTTGCGCGTTTTTTAATCCATAAATGTTTTCAGAAAATCGGGAAATTAAGTTCCCACAAAAATAAGTAACATTAAGGTAACTGAATCACACTCAACTGCACACAAACCCACAAGGTTATACATTTTCGTGAAATTTCATGCATGGTTTTGTCAACTCGTGAAAAAAGTTCAACACTAGACAAGGGTAAATTATCTTGCTTGCATGCTCATGGCTTAGCTTTTCCAATCAGTGCCGTTGACAAAGAAAAAAAAAAATGTAAAAAAAATGTAAAAAAAATAGGGGGTCTTTGTTTTCAAGTTTTGGGCTGGGGTCTCAGGGGTCTTAGTCTTTGTTTTCAAGACGCCCTTTCAAAAGGTCGAGTGCAAATATGCGAAATGTATTCCTATTGTTCTGCTAGATGATCTGTTCCTTAAACTCAGAGAATTAATCAAATACAAGTTTTACTTTTTCCGTTTTTTGTTGTATCCGTCCAGTTCTTGTATTTTGTTTTGCGGTTTACTGTGCTATGCCTCTTTTACTCTGTTTACTGCATTTTTCCTCTAAGCGCAGTAATGCTTCAAGAAACAAGAATTCATTATTGTCGGCTTATTAGTCCGACAGCTTATTAACACCGATGCATAGTTCTAAGCGCAAGCAAAGCTGTTACAAACAAAAAAGAGTAATGTGTATTCGCTCATTCGAACACAAAATTACCTACTCTCGTTCAAGGATACCAAAAACGTTCAGTATACGTAATGCCTACCGCAATCTGACTCTCTAAGGAACAGACTTACTTGCTTCAAAACAACACCGTTAAAACAACAACAATAAAAACAGCTTCAAATCCTGTATTCGCAGCAACAATAATTCACCAAGTTATCTACACCTCGTTTCACAATCAAAGAAATACAGTACAGACATTATTGGTATTTCGTTTCAAAGCCACAAGGTGCAAAGCTTACACGCTTATACAAGGCTACTAAACACTATGCGCTACAATATCCCTAAAGGTTATCTGTAGTTCACTACATAAGTTATTGGCGACTTCATTTCGTTTCAGATCACCGGAAGGCGGCGAAGGTTAAATAGATTTACGCCAAAACAAACTAAGAGCAACAGGGGTAGCACATTTAAAAACAAAATCAATTATTTTATTATTCGCACGAGAGATCCGCAAATCAAATCTCCAAATTTTCAAATGATAACGCCATGTACTGATCTGTCCATTGGCATTCAGAAGTAAAAATCACTTGCTTAAATTGTCTACACCGACGTCACAACCTAAATCGACTCATTTACTTTGTTTATTTTTTTTAAGAATGTGCTTTATAAGAATATCGAGGCTGAAATTTGCGAAATTTTAAGAATATTTTTAGAATAAACCCGAGGCTGAGATTTTGAAAAGAATATATTTAGCGTGTAAAAAATTGGTAAATACATGCACAATACAATTATACGTTTTTAACTAAACCGTATAAAATTCTTCCTTTCGCTAAACGGCAAAACTAGCCAAAAAGCAACAAAAACAGCACTAGCTGTATGTTCGATGCTAAAAACATTTCTGCAAGAAGTTATGTGCGTGATAATGCCTGCAGGCTGGCTCCAAAATTACTTCAGCATCATCCAGACACCAAATACATTCGAAAACAATTTTGTCATAGGGTATAACCTAAGGATATTCACAACAATATTTTCAGCCTAAAATCGGCAGAAAAATAAGAATATTCAGCCTCGGCCGTAAAAACAATATTTCTATGAAAAATAAAGAGTGCACTACAGTACCTTGGGAAGGCAGGCCTGATTTCACGACTTCTAAGGCTTTCTGAACATCACCGTCCTTAGTAACATCGAGTTTGAATGTCCTCAGTTCACGTGAACATTCCTTTGTCAGCTTCGCTTCTCCTTCGGAGGTGAGACAGGCGGCAAACACTCGCAAACCCAGAGCATCTAACTTCTTCGCCAGCTCGTAACCGAATCCACTGTCACATCCCGTGATCAGAACGGCTTTCTTCTCCAGATCCGCCACACGAACATCGCAGAACAAATTACAGGTAATGTACAAAGTAAGTACAAGAACAATGAGTAACAGGACGCCTTGAAAGGAAAAAAGAACGCCTAATATATCACCGAACATGACGAATAACGGCCGTCGATTAACTCGAGTGACTCGATGGGTGCACTAGCCTCCCACGCAGATGCTCTTAAGGCTCGTCACGCGTTCCTTCCCCACGAAGAAGGAACGCGTGACGAACCTTAAGAGGCTACGAGTGCACTGACTTCGCCTAAATGTAACCTGAAATGTCACTCACCATTCTGACGGCGAGATGACTGACATTTCAGGCTTGCCCAAATGCAGGTCACGAAATCAGTAAGTGTCAGTTTACCGGGGGGCCTGGGACGAGCCCGGCTTATAATTCGGCGGTGAAAGGTTGTGGGGAAGGGAGGGAGGCGGGGGAAAGATTGGAAATTTTTACGCCGTGCAAATACCGGAATATAAAATGTTTTGATATTGTAGTTAGCCTCTAACCAAAAAGGACCACTTGAACAAGAAAAGCAAATTAAACCTGAATCTTTGTGAACATCAGGATCAGTCAAAGACTTGATAAACAAATCAAATCAAAACGATGCAAAGCTAATCAAACATCTGACATTGTTATAAGGCTGGAGTTTGGTGAAATCTAACGCGCGCTCTTTTGCTTGATTTATGGTCACGTGGCAAAGGCTACTGCATCTAAGGCCCCATTTATATGGTCTCGGTTGCCCGGGACAACCCTTCCCACGAGTTACCCTGGCCGACGTAACATTTCATTTATTTCTTTGCAGAATTCGATAAACCATTTACATGAGGATCGCGAACCCGTCACGGGGAACGAGACTACTCGGGTGGGCGAGTTGTCTCGCCTCAGCAGGAAGGGTAACCCTGGCATGTGGGATGTAACACTTTAGTTCGCCTAACCGGGGCAACTCTCAGCGGGGCGAGTGTCACGTAATGCCCAGGATCTGGATTTAAAGCAGAAATTCGTATCAGAAAAGTAAAACATAGCACAACATAGCACAGCATGGCACAACACAGCACAACATGGCACAACATAGCGCAATATGGCACAACATAGCACAACATGGCACAACATGGCACAACACAGCACAACATGGCACAACATGGCACAACATGGCACAACATAGCACAACATGGCACAACACAGCACAACATGGCACAACATGGCACAATATGGCACAACATAGCACAACACAGCACAACATAGCACGACATAGCACAACATGGCATAACATGGCACAACATGGCACAACATAGCACAACACAGCACAGCATAGCACGACATAGCACAACATGGCACAACATGGCACAACATGGCACAACATAGCACAACATGGCACAACACAGCACAACATGGCACAACATGGCACAATATGGCACAACATAGCACAACACAGCACAACATAGCACGACATAGCACAACATGGCATAACATGGCACAACATGGCACAACATAGCACAACATGGCACAACACAGCACAACATGGCACAACATAGCACAGCATAGCACAACATGGCACAACACAGCACAACATAGCACAACATGGCACAACATAGCACAACATGGCACAACACAGCACAACATGGCACAACATAGCACAACATGGCACAACATGGCACAACATAGCACAGCTTAGCACAGCATACTGAAGAAGGGCTAAGCTCGAAACGTGTATACTGGATTACCAGAGAATATTTGACACTTGCTCATTCGTACTGAATAGCACAATATAGCATAACAGCACAGGGAAATTTCCATATACCTTATGGCCAAACAAAAGAAGTTTTGTAGATTGTTTTTCTTCAGCAGGTTTGATCTGCTGTCTTCTTGGCGAAGCGTCCAGGATAAAGTTTGTCATGACTCGCTTCAAAATTGCTATTTACTGGGACCGAGGGGCTTCTTAACTGCATGGCAACATTATGAGAACTTTAGAGGAATTAGCACGTCAACGCCATAAGCGGACGGACACCTTCGGACTTGGGAGGCGGTGACCTTATTACCCGAAAAAATTACACAATGCCCGAAGGCATATGTTGTACAAACGCATTTATATCGCAGTAAAAACAAAAACATTCACAATTCTCATGTCTAGTGAAGCTATTATCATTTCAAAATTACAGTAGAATCCCGATTTTTCGAACCTTCAAGGGAAACGAAAATTGGTTCGAAATATCGGAGAGTTCGAGAAGTCTGGGGTAAAATTGCAGTGCTCGACTGAGGACAGGGAAACGACTTTTGGTTCGAGTTCGAGAAATGAGGGTTCCAGGAATCGGGATCATTTCCACTGTAGTTATTTTGAAACCTCATTCCAATCGGCTCTTTTCAAAGCCACCATAAAAAACAAAAGTCTTGGTCTTCGTTTGCTTTGATTCTTTTGTCATTGCTTTGTTGATGGAAATAAAATCCATCTCGTGGATTTCCACGATGCACATTTAAACGATATATGGCTTTTTTATTGAACAGATTTCCTGGATCCGGCTTAGATAATTTGATCTTAACTCCGTTTTGACAAGGCAAACGTCATAGAAAGCAGCCTACAAGCCTGGCTTTGACTACCTTTAAAATTGTTTTCTCCCGAGTACTTTTGCCCGAATCATCAGCGTTTCACCTGATAAATTTCAGAAATTTCTGTGACTAGGGGGCTGCAACCCCGCCCCTTCCGACCCGTACGCCTATGGTCAACGCGCAATCTGATTAACTACATAGCGGTGCTTTGAAAATGACATCACTGATTTCCCTTTTTCGTGAAATTTCTGAAATGAAACTATTTGTTTTGCTGTTTGACAGATCGGTCAGTGGGTTATCCTGAGACAATTAGACGGCTCTCTCTTGGTTGCTGTCGGCCGATAGAAACCTCGAGCTTACTCTCCAATAGAAGACAGCTTCATGTGACATGATAAAGGAGGAAGCATCCACAATATGTTATTTTAAAAATATTCAACACGGAAAGAAAGCTCTGTCACTTAGACTGACATGTTGTTTTACAGCAGGTGATAAATTGTCTTGAAGACTTCTGTGCGCACAGAACTTGAAGGTTTGAATTAATTATCTTGGCTAAAGCAAACTACTCACTAATTTTCAAAAGAGAAATCAGGAAATTGTTAAGACGGTTCCGGTTCCGAAATCAGTTCCCGATTTACAAACTGAATAGCAAGGAGAACCACTTTTCAAGTGAACAAAATTTACCGTAATTGACTGAAAATTTCGTAAGAAGCATAAACTGAACTTTTTATTAAAAGAAAACTGTTTACCTACCATTTCAAACACACAGGGACTAACATTGATTAAAATTACTAATAGAAATGATGGGCCGATTTGAAATAGGCAGATTTTATTCTGTACTTTTCCATAAACCTATTTCAAGGTGGTAGACACACGGTCGTTCTATAGTGTTTGATTAGAACTGAGGTAATAATTAATGTTAAGCTAATGAAATATCCTCGAATAATTCATCATTTATTAACAATCACAGCAAACCGGTAATTGAAGCCGCTAACAGTGTAATATAAAAAGCCGTACATCTCGGGCCCCAAATTTTCAGTTTTTACCATAAATTTTAAACCTACATTACAAGGATGTTCTTCAACACAATGCAACTTATTACAAATTATATTTTTGTCAAAGACGCTTGCAGAAAACAACTTTAAAAACAGCGATACATTTGAAGCTTTACCGTTGTCAGGAAAAGAAAACGTATAATATAACTCAGCAATGACTGAACGGAGTGAACTAACTCGATAAACAGCAAATTGCTTCTCTGATTGTCTCCTTTACTGCTTGCTTCACTTCGCTTATCTTCCAGCAGTAAAGAATCGGGTTTAACGATGAGTTCAAGTATATTAAAGATATTGCAAGTCCCAAAAGCAAAAAACTCGACGAAGATGATTTACCATAGTTAAATAAAGCTCTCACTATACCATATGGTAAATAACAAGCAACTAATGTACACTGCACCCACAGTGCACTGGACACTGCCTTTCTATATCGCTCTATGTTCAGTCGATTTATTTGGCCTGGTTGTTCTTGCTGGGCATGGCCCTGTACTTGAATTTGATGATGACGGAGTTTGAGGAAAATCTTTGTGTACGAGGCGATTGAGGTTACTAGACACAATGGTAAAACTATATAGCCATACCATAAAGTTACATGGTAATTTCTAAGGAATGATATTGACGCAGCAACGGACATAATCCAAAAGTTTGCTACAATGAGATATGTTCGCTTTAAAGTTACAACTTGTCTGTATCTCAGTCCTAACAACAGGGCGAGAAGTCTGTCCACACCAACTGCACTCATTGTAAGCAAAGATACTGAACACAAAGTATAGCTTACAATAACAAACGAGGCGTATGCGTAGCGACAAAGATTCAATTGTTCGTTAGCCAGAGACATCGAATAGACAACACTAAGAGGCCCTGTAATAAGACCAACGCAGAGATCAGTTGTGGCCAGACATCTAAACAAGAGTTTGGTCGGCGGATGAAGGGAAGACACCTTGCGAAGGGCAACGAGGATCAGAATGTTGCCAAGAACTGCAGTGATGGACAAGAAAACGTTGAACGCTGAAAGATATGCCAACTCTTCACGTATTCCTCTAGCCCAGGTGAATGAACATAGAATTTGTTTTCCTCCACCAGTAAAATTCATTATTCTACAACGCGGGAATCTGATGACTCGTCAGAAAGCAACAGAGATCAAATAAGCTTCAGCTTCGTGCGCTGGATTTAAATTATTATTAATGACGCAAAATTAAATTAACATCTGCTTGCAGCTGTCCTATATTTATTGCTTTAATATAGATTACGTCCTTTTTTGATACACTCTGGCATCTCTCAAATTATTCAGAATGGGCAAATGCATAATTTAAGAAAAATCGGGCGATGCACGCCGGATGTTATGCGCCTTGCTTATTTGGAAAGGTTTAAATCATTAAAAACTGCACCAACGTAGAATAACTGCAGGTTATTTCTTGCACTATGATTAATAAGCTCGGTTCCCGGGGCAGGGGACTCCCTTATATGGCCTATATAGGCATGTACAGCCCCAAAGGGTAGGGTTTTTCAGCCGTTTTGGTTATAAATAGGGTATCGATTTTGGCCATTTTGGTCTTAAATGAGGTATTATTTTAGCACTCTAGTCTTGAATTGGGTATGTTTCTTTGAAGAAGCTACTTTTTCATCATTATCAATAAGAACGTTAACAAAAGCCCCTTATAATTTATGTTTAGGGCAACTGTGTCAGCCGCAAGTCCCGCAACGGTCATAAATAGGGTATCGAGGTTTTGGCCAGGTCATAAATCGGGTAGCAAAAATCGCAGATTTTGGTCATATACAGAGTAAGGGTTTTGGGAAATGGGGCGCACAACCCCACCCGACTTTTCTGGGGGGCTCGTCTCAACCAAAAATTCTCCAGTTGAGTATTATAACAAATATTAAATGTAGAAAGGACATCACCTCGGAAAAAATCCTAGTTCAAGATGGGATTTAAACCCACGTGGGTTCAAATCCCGTCTGGAACTCGGGTTTTGTCCGAGTTGATGTCATTTCAACATTTAAAATGAACCAAAAATTATCAGAATTTATTGGCTTTAGGTTGCCCAGTTAAGGTAATTCCTCTGAAATAAAAGTGACGATAGATTTTTGTTCAAACTTTGTCCACTGAATATTTGTCATATGGTAACTTCAATTTTGAAATAAAAAAGGGGGTGCCCATGCTCATTAAGGAGCAGTGAGGCATTGAAAATGCCCCATTTTGCCATTATTTAATGCTTATTATAAGAACGCATTCTCAGTAATTGTAAAATCTTTGTGAGCCCAGACTCATAAGAACACGCATTAAACTACAGTCAATACATTGTGTCGGACACAAATAAACATTTTAAGTTTGATTCAGACAGAAAGCTAAATCCTTGATTACTTGAAATTTGAACCAAATTTCTTGACGTGGTTACCAAACTGCAAAATAGAAAAGACCACAGTGTATCTACTATTTTTCTTATTTATTCAATTTTCAGCAATAGAAATTAGATCAGTCTTTTCTCACGTAAAGCTTATGATTAGTTGATTACAATGATTGGAAAAAAATTGGGGTGCCCGTGCTTGTTGGTGAGCTAGAGCCATTTTTCAACTGACAGAGCTCAATATCAAGGCAAATCTGTCATGTTTTCAATACGCGGGTGCACGAGTGACGCCATAAATTATGCGCAGTAAGGATACGCGATGCAAATGTGAGAAATGACCTTAAGCTTGATCGAGACTTGCTGATAACTGACGTTGTGAATGAATATGATGTGCCTCAGCATCATGCCGAGGTTTAAAATTCAGGATAAAGTCAAACTTCACTTTACTAGCTGACAACTCCATAAAACACGGACAACTCTATTTTACAGACAGTTCAAACCACTATTCATATATGATCTCTACTATTACAGAACACGTTCTAAAAACAAACGAGATGTTCTAAAATACAATTTCTTGCAAGAATTTGGCTATTCGGCGTTAATTTTGCCATAAAGAAATTACTAATCTGGCACAAAATGACGCTTTGCCGTGGACCATTATTTTGACAGACTGGCAAAAAGTTTGCGCGCTTTTGCCTTAACGGCATAAATATTGCCAAACGAAGACGAAATGTCAGCTGGTAAAAATGTAGCCAAACCCTAAGCAATTTGACAGAAGCGATGCTATAAGAAAAATTATGGCACAAATTTACTAAAACACTAATACATTTAGCCAAACCTGTTGGTAGAAATCAAAAGTGGCAAGAACTCATTATTATTATTGCTGATTATTTGCCAAAAAATGTCTGGTACGTGAATACCGAAAATGTCGATATATTTGCAAAGTTAGGAAAGAATACATAGGGTACAAAGATTTGATGGTTTCTTACGAAACTTAGCCAAAAATTTTCTTGATTATCAAAGCCCCAGAGCGTGTAAGGCTTTTTTGCTGTTTCAAGTAATATATCAGTTCGAAAGACCGTGTTTGACCACATTTGCAAACACCAAGAAGAGAGTTGAAACGCGTAGCGGAGTATTTTTGACGAACTTCGAGGTCTGCGAATCCACTCGGCTATCGCCTCGTGGATCCACATCTACCTTGACATTGTTATGACGAAATTCATAATCAATAACAGGACTGACTTACTTGACTTAAACACTTTCACCCCTTGGGGGTCATAGGTCCCTAAGGAAGTCTCTCCACCCCTCTTTGTCTTGTGACGGTTTTTTTAGCTGTTGCCAGTTCAAGTGAAGCCTGCCCTCTCTCATCTCCCTCTGCACTCATTGACCGTCGCCAGCTGTTCCTTGGCCTCCCTCTCTTCCGCTTCCCCTGTGGGTTCCATCTCAAGGCCTACTTGATAGTGTTGGTATTTGGATTGCGCAAAGTGTGACCCAGCCATCCCCAGCGTCTTCTCTTGATCTTCAATCCCATTTTCTCTTGTCCTGTTGTTTACCATAGGTCTTCGTTTGCGATGGTATCTGGCCAATAAACTCTTGGAATTGTTCGGAGACACTTATTTTCGAAAGTCTGGGTCTTTCTTTGGTTGTTCTCCAGGTTTCAGAACCACATAAGAGTATTGATTTGACACTTGTGTTGAAGATACGAAGCTTAGTCTTTCTGCCTAACAGTTTAGACCTCCATACTGGACTTAGACAGAAGAAAGCTGTCCTTGCCTTTCCTAGTCTTCCTGGACAACAGGACAGACGCATGAAAAACTGACGTCAATTTGTTAAATCGCAGGCAATTCCCAGGTGAACTTACCTATATCAACTAAAAGTTTATCATTTTTACCTAAATTAATTTTGACTTTGTTTTGTAGATTGTTTCCCTCAAGCAGGTTTGAGTTGTCGTCTTGGCCAGGCGAAAAATAAGGACCGCGTGTTTGCCTTCCAGGATGAAGTTTGAGACAATCGATGAACGCTTTAGGCTCGATTTCCGCCGCTCTCTCGTGAACAGCGGTTGGTAATCGAGCGTTTAATCTCTTCCGAGTTGCTATTCACCAGAAGGGGCTTCTAAGCTGCGCTATCAGCAATATAGGGACGTTACAGAAAAAATAATATCAGCACAACCCACTGACCGACTCTCAGGGAAACGCGCAATCTGATTGGCTACACATGAGCGCTTTAAAAATGGCATCAACTTCCCTTTTTCTTGAAATTTCTGAAATGAAAATATAGTGGAAACCCGCCTTGGGGTCACATTTTTTTATCCCAGCGAAACACCCATACAACACAGCTACTTACACTAATTACAATACCACTATTTACGCTACACTACACTACTTACAATATAAAACATTACATGTTGTTGGGACTATTACACTGAATTAATATTTTCTCTTTTTTCATTTAAGTTATGCCGGCAGTTATAATTACTCTCCGTCGAAGTTATTTCACATCAGTTATACACGGTAATATGGTATTTTTAAATTTGTCGACAAAAAAAGAGAGTTCTGTCAATTAGACGGACGTGTTGTCTAATACAGCAGGGGATAAATTGACTTGAAAACTTCCTGTGTACTCAGACTTTATGTCCAGAGTCAACTACTAACTAAACACTCACAGGAGAAATTACTTTCCAAAGTACAAACTGAATATATAAGCAAGTAAAAACTAATGATATAATGTCCCGACGTTTCGGCGTCATCATGACGCCATTATCCATGAATGAATATATTAGAGCGAGTTCAAAAGAGGTAAGACCTGTAGATTTACATAAATGCAGTTAAGTTAGACAAGTGGAGCAACTTTTCAAAAGATCAAAAATTTAAACAACGTAATTTACTGATAATCTCGTAAGAATGATAAATTTTTATTTTAAAAATTCCTCTTTTCCTACTGTTTCGAAGACACTGAAAATGGTTATTAAGCGGGCTGTTATTTTCATCGGTGGAAATTTTTTTCGCATCTGCTTAATAAACAATTATTCACCGAAGTGGAGGTGAATAATACTTTGCTATTTATTACCTCCGGGTTAACCAATCAAAACGAGAGAAAAGCCTTATTCAGTTGTGTGGGAGTACTAAAACATGCCAAAACTCAAAAAGGTTTCTGCACGTACAGGGCGTTGTATTATTTAATAGTAATTTCCACTCTATTTCGGTTGCAAATGACGTGTTTGAAATAAACAGTTTTTCCACCTGCCTTTTTTCCTAAAGTGGTTGTTTAACGTTAATAACGCTTAAGCTTTTATACATGCACCGTATAGTATCACAAGTTACGAAAATATAACCCTACAATTTTAGTTGGAGGCAGCGTGGCCGAGGCAGCGTGGCCGAGTGGAGGCGGCGTGGCCGAGTGGTTAGGGCGCCGGACTTGAAATCCGGAGGTCGCGGGTTCAAGTCCCGCTCTGACCACTTAGCTGGAGTTGTTTCTCGGTAGACCCTAATTCAACTCCTCGGTCATGCTTGTAAATAGCCAACTGACCTGCCTCCCGCCGCCGGGTTGGGATTTTCAAGCCTATTACGTTTGGTTGATACATTTCTTTCTCTCATTTAAAGTGGCATGCCTGTGAACCAGCTAGTTGTAGCTAAGCGCATTGACCACTATAAACAACAACATTTGAACATTTGAACATTTTGAACATTTGAACAGTTTGTACTTTAAATTTCTAACCTGCAATGTATTACATAAACTTCCTCCAGTACAAAGCACAAAACTATATTTTGTCAAAGCAGCGTGAAGAAACAACTTTTAATACTGCAATATCAATTTGAAGCGTTACCGTTGTAAGGAAAAATACATGTTTAAACCGGCTCTAATGACTGCTGAACTAACTCGATACACAGCAAAGCGCTTCTCTGATTGTCTCTTTTACTGCTTGCTTCACTTCGCTGATCTTCCAGCAGTAAAGAATCGGGTTTAACGATGAATTCAGGTAAATCAAAGTCGATGCAGCATCCAAAATGAGAGAACTGGATGGAGATGTATTACTCTCATCTACTAAAGCTGGCACTATGGGAAATGGTAGATAACAAGCAACTAATGTACACTGCACCCACAGTGCACTAGACACTGCCTTTCTGTATCGCTCTATGTTCAGTGGAACAGGTTGGCCTGGTTGTTCGTGTTGGACATGGCCCTGTACCTGAGTTTGATGGTGACGGAGTTTAAGGAAAATCTTTGTGTATGAGACGATTGACGTTACAAGACATAAAGGAATAAGTATAAAGCCATACCAAATAGGTATAAGGCGATTTAAAAGGTACAACATCGAAGATACAGTGGACATAATCCAAAAGAGTACTACAATCACAAATGTTCGCTTTAAAGTTACAACTTGTCTGTATGTCAGCCCTAACAAGAGGGCGAGAAGTCTGTCCACGCTTATTGCACTCGCTGTAAGCAAAGATACTGAAGAAAAAATGTAGCCCGCAAGAACACTAGACACAACTGTGTAGTGACAAAGTTTCCATTGTTCATGAGTCAGAGACATCCAATAGACAATACTGAGAGGCTCTGTAATAAGACCAACACAGAGATCAGTTGTGGCCAGACATCTAAACAAGAGTTTGGACGGCGGATGTAGGGAAGACACCTTGCGAAGGGCAACGAGGATCAGAATATTGCCAAGAACTGCAGTAATGGACAGAAAACTGTTGAACACTGAAAGATATGCCAACTCTTTATTTATTCCACTTGCCCAAGCGGACGAACATCGAAGTTGTAGAACTGCTTGAGTTTGCTTTCCGCCGCCAGTAAAATTCATTATTCTGCAACGCGAGGATCTGCAGTTTTAACAACAGATGTTTCTTCAGCATTCACACAGGATCAAATAAGCTTTAGCTTCGAGGCCTGAATTTAAATACCTACTTAGTCACTCCAATGAAGTTTTTCTGCAAATTGTCTCTGAAATTATTCAGAACGGGAAAACTACATATTTAAAGTTAAGAAAAAGCAGATGACGAATGCCGGCTGTTGTGCACGTTACAAATCATTATACCGAATTCCCTAACCTAGAATAACTGAAAGTTATTTCTTGGAAATATGATCAAAAATCTCGGCGAAATTAAACACTATTAGGAATTATCGGTTTTAGGTTTTTCAGTTGATAAGAGACGTGCTGATAACTGACGACGAAACTGAATATTACGTGCCTCGGCTTCAAGTTGAAGCTTAAATTTTAATTCAACCGTCTCTTTATACGGACAACTTCATAATACGGACTTCAGCTTCGTGCTCTGAATTCAAATACCTACTGAATTGTTGGCTTAACATTAGAAGCTAAGTTAGCTTCAAGTAGGCACTTGACTGAAGAGCTCTTCGGAAAATCTTAAGTCGCACTTTAGAAAAGTTGGCTTCACACTGATGACAAAGTATATTACTTCAAGCAAAAGCTTTAAACTTTTTTTTTGCGGTGAAATCGTCATGCATATCACAAATGCGATTGTTCGGCAGCAAAATAGTGAAACCTTCGCAACGGAAGAGAGTTTTTGTCGTTTCCTATTTAAAGTGCTTTTTGAACCTTAGAAGAAATACATATTGGTACTCTGTTGTTAAGGAGTGCATAGCACAAGCAGCATCTTCTGTATTTCTCTAGAATGGCTCAACAGCGCGTATGGCTTAAGCTAACAGAGACATGAGCTAACAGAGACATGTTGTTTGAGGAAAATGCATTTCCTTGAGACTCGTCCAATGTTCAACGGTGAGTTGTTCGAGTGCAAAGAAATTACCTGTATGACCTGATTGAAACTTGAAACAGTAGCCTGTTTGCAATTTGCAGAACTGACGGCATTTGGCGTCGGATGATGTGAAAAGCGATGGTTTAGGCGGCTATCTCTGAAAATGAAATTCAAATTCAGTTTAACCATTTGTATCGACTTTTCTTACCTTTCTATGTATGCTCATCTAAAAGAATGTTCCATGGAGTCCACCAATTTCTAACCATCCATTTTGAATTTTTCGATGGATCTCAGCTGGCAAGTTGTTTATCGGTCCGTTCATCAGAATCGCTGCACATCGCGTACAGTTGACTTCCATTTCATTTTGTCAAGTGTGTTCTCAAGTGTGGTGTAGACCATACTTGGCGGCGCACTTCGGCTGGCTTCCTTGAACTACGAACATTTCCATGGTCACTAAGTAAAGTCCAAGTAAGTACATTTTACCCCTTCACACTCAAAGTAGGTTCCAAGTGCACTTAGATTACACTCACAAGATCTAGTGTGAAGCCAAGAAATTAACACCTGCGTAGAACTATCTTTTATCTTCCCCGGTATAAACTAAATATGTCAAGTTTTACTGCAAACTGTTACCTTCTAAATTAATCAGAACGGGAAAAAAATGAATATTTTAAGACAAATCGGGCGATACGCACCGGCGTGTTAAGCCCAATACACACGAAGGGTTTTTCTCCTGGGTTTTGCTCCAGGGGCACGCTCCGGGAGCAAAGCTCCTCCGTGTGTATCAACGATTTCATAATGCTCCACAACATTAAACCGGTTAAATATTTGGGAGCAAGATCCCGGGGCAAATTGAACAAACTTGAAAACGCTCCCTCGTGTTGTACCATAATATGGAGCAAGCTCCCACACTATGTTCCTCAGTGTGTTCTTGTCGTGCAAATTGACCCTGGAGCATGCTCCTGGAGCAAAACCCCTCGTGTTAAACGGCCATTATGTGTGGTTTAGATACTTGGGAAAGGTTTAAATCATTAAAACCTACCCTAACCTAGAATAACTGCAGGTTATTTCTTCAATACGAGTAATAACCTCGGCTGAACTAAAAAAGTATTAGAATTAGGTTTTGAATTAAAGATAAAGTCAAACTACTTTTACGTACAACTCCACCAAACACGGACACCTCTATTTTACAGACAGTTGAAACCGCGATTCATATATATCTCTGCCATTATAATACAGATACCTCGTTAAAACGGACAATAGACCTGTAAAACAGGAAGTTTGAAGAAGAAAAGAGTTTCCCATTTAAGTAGAAACACTTAAAAAAGAGTAGATTATATCATTTCGGGGTTTAAATATCAAATAGACAGACATCACGCTCAAAACGTCAACATTTCCAGGTTAACTTACCTATATCAACTACAAGAATATAATGATTTACTAAACTTGGGAAACATTTTTATACCCTCAGTTGTTCTCACTCAAAAATACTGGGCAGTAAGACCAAACCGAACAGAAGATTAAGCTAATACAGTTATGGGCGAAGGCGCTAAGCTGAATTCATCTAAATATCAAATTTCATCAAAAATCCCTTGATACATAATTTGGCTCAGAAACGTGTATACAATAACTTCATGTAAAGGAGAGAAAATTGTTAAACGCTGCGAAATATCTAAGCTATTCATGTATTCCACTGCCCGGGCGGCCGAACATTGAGATTGTTAAAACGTTTCGGTTTGCTTTTCCCAAGCAGTCAAGTTTGTTATTGCCATTATTCTGCAATGCGTGGATCTGTAGTTTTAACGACAGATGTTTCATCAGAATCCACACGGGATCAAATAAGCTTCAGCTTCGTGCGCTGAATTTTAATCGCTACTTTATGACTCCAAATATAGTATTAATATCTGTGGAAAGCTGTCCTTGACTTTACCAAGCATTTCAAATTGTACGGCAAATTATGTCCGACCATAATTAGGGCCTGTTTATGACGGGAGGGTGCCCCTTCTAATCGGGATACCCGGCTAGAAGGGTTGACACATAGCCCGCATTTACATGCAACTCACCTAACCGGGAAAGTGAGAAGGTTGCGTGGGCTATCTTTTGAGCGGCCGCTAAGAACAACAAACAAAATGGCCGACCAAAGAAGAAACTTTTTGACATCTTATTTCAGCTTCCTGCAAGGGCACGGGCCTGTTCTCTGCCTGAGACTCATCTATTACATTGATCTCTTCAGATTGACTGTCATTCTGTTCGGGAGATAACACTGGCATACGGTAACTACGAAAAAAATTCACCTCGCGCCTCCATGTTTTCGCGGTTTATCTCACCTCGGCTAGCCGACATAGCCCGGCACGAACCGTTTACAGAGTAAAAAGCTATCCCACCTAGCCGGGTGCCCCGGGCAAGTAGACAGGGTGCCCCGGGTAGGCAGGCTATGTAAACGCTTTAATGTGCTTTCTAAAGAAACGTATGAGAAGTTAGCAATCCTAGGGTAGCTCGGTTAGCCGGGTAGCCCGGTACAACAAATATCGAACAAATTTACAACCTGAATATACAACTTGAATAGTAAGGAGAGCAAGAGAGTAAAAATTTCACGGAATTTTACTATTGATAATTTCGTACGAAGCATAAACTTCGTAAAACAAAAAGAGTGCACGTTTTCCTACCATTTTGAAGACACAGACACTGCTTAATTATTAGGCAGGCCGTTATATTCATAAATTTATTAAATTCATAAATATATCAAAATACAGAAACTATTTGTAAATTTCTCCGAATCTGCTTAAAACTGTAGTCAAAAAGTGTTCTAAGACTGAAACGTTGTATTGAAGCAATCTTGAGAAATTTCTATTCTGTGAAGTTATAAATGATGATTTTCAAATAAACCATTTGACATTTTCCCAAAGCTATTCCAAAGTAATACACTGTTACTATCTAAACCTTGTGAGTGAAAATTGAGTTACATGTACTTCCATGAAATATCTTTCTTGCTGTCTTGAATTTTTAACTTTACTTTCTTTATAGTTTACTAACAATCAATCAATCAATCAATCTATATATTTAACGTGGTCGGTACGCTTAGCTAAAAAGCTAGTTTACAGGTACGCCACGAAAAAAAACGGAAAAAAGAAATTATAAGAGCCTTATGAAGGTGTATAAATTTAACAGTCAAATCTGTGCATGAAACGCATTACAATCAGTACAATACAATAAAACTCCCTACACTTTTAGTTTAAACTGTAAAGAATTCTAACCTACATTACAATAAACTACTTCAGCCGGTACAATGAGGTTGGTCACCAAGGCAATTACATTATCGCCAAAGTAGCGTGCAAAAAAAAATTTTTAATACTGCAATATTTGAAGCTTTACCGTTGCATGATACATGCATGACTTAACAATGGCTGAACTAACTCGAAGAACAGTAAAGCGCCTCTCTGATTGTCTCCTTTACTGCTTGCTTCACTTCGCTTATCTTCCAGCAGTAAAGAATCGGGTTTAACGATGAGTTCAAGAAAACTAAGGTCACCGCAACATTGAAAATGAGAAAACTAGATGGAGATGTTTTACTATCACCTACCAAAGCTCGCAATATGGGAAATGGTAAATAACAAGCAACTAATGTACACTGCACCCACAGTGTACCGGACACTGCCTTTCTGTATCGCTCTATGTTCAGTGGAATTATCTGGCCTGGTTGTTGGGCATGGCCCTGTACCTGATTTTGATGGTGACGGAGTTTGAGGAAGATCTTTGTGTACGAGACGATTGACGTTACAAGGCATAAAGGAAGATGTATATAGTGTGATGGCGTTTGCTCGGTTACTTATTTATGGGTAGCTAGGTGGAAAACGCGGGGCCGGGGTCCCGGGGTACGGGGTCTTGGGGTATGGAAAACACAGGGTGTGGAAGAAAACACGGGGTCTGGTAGAAAACACGGGGTCTAAGTGAAAAACAAGGGGGAACCATTTTTATTCGGCAAAATTGTAAAAATGAGAAGTCGAAATTTTGTTAGTTTAAATTGCAAACAAAATCTCGGCGTGAAACGCGTTTCTTAAAAATTTCGTGAGAAAGAATACCATTCAAGAGCCAACGTGCCGTGCAGTGGTTTTCTTTTGCATGGGGCGTCTATTTTATTTTTCGCAGTAACTTGCGTGGAGTTTTGTTTTATCTTCTTAAAAAATATTGAAATAATAAAGATTGTTTTGCTTAGTATCTTTAACCATGAAAAGCGACAGTTGCCGTATTTGCCCGATTAAAAACCGGTTACCTGTAAGTAGGACCTCATGCAAGAAATGGCAACAAAAATTACTATAGAATATAAAGAATAAACAAATAAAATGTGCCTGGCCCAGCCGGGCCAAATTTAAAACAAAAGCTAAAGGGATATAAAGGGTTATTAATCGAGAAAATACAGTAACCTTCTTGGAATGCCAATACCAAATAAATTCTGGTGTTCTTTCAAATAAAACAGAAGTCGGCCCCTTACTGGAGTTGCTTGCGTTAATTTCAGCGCGAATAATCTCCACTCTTACGAATGTGGATTTCGTTTTCGGTGTCTCCTTACACACGAGTTTACAAAAAATGTCGTTCTAGTGAAATCAAAATGTTATTTCCTTTACATTAACTATCGACTGGGACGTCACTAGTGATTCATGAATAATCAGACTCCAGGTTTATAATTACTTCTGTCGTATTGTACATTAGGGACCGGTCATTATTTATCGCCTGGAGAGGGAGGGGGGGGGGGGAAAGGATTTTTGGGGGTATCATTGGAATTTTAGGATGAAAGAAGGGGGGAGCAGTCATAACTGAGAGCCCAAAAGAGAGGATCACTAACTAACACTTCATTATTTCTTTTTTAAAGGTATAAAAAGGTATAAAACCACACAAGTTGCTGCGAAAAATAACAGACGCTCTATGCAAAAGAAAACCACTGCACGGCACGTTGGCTCTTGAATAGTTTTCTTTGTCACGAAATGTTTAATTTGCTTTTTTGATCGAAAAGCACGTTTCACGCCGAGAAGCTGAATTGATTTTCATTCCAATTTAAAATAAATAAATTTCGACTTCGATTTAAGTGAGGGAAATTCATTTTTTGGTGAAAAAACGTTTCCCCCGTGTTTTCCACTTAGACCCCGTGTTTTCCACCAGACCCCGTGTTTTTCACACCCCGTGTTTTCTACACTCCATGTTTTCCACACCCCGAGACCCCCACCCCATACCCCGGGACCCCGTCCCCGCGTTTTCCACGTACCCTTTATTTATCACATAAAGGGCAAAATTCTGTACAGAGGAAAACTTCAGTTCCAGGTTTTGCAGTCGCGTAAACGGGTTTGCCGGTCGTCGTTAAAGAACAGGCTAGCAGTAGAATGGGGAATAGACTAGAAAGCCTACCATAATAGTAAGCAAAACACGGTAAGTTCAATTCACTCAAAGCAATTTCTTTACAAATAAAACTTTAAGCAATCTAATTTTATTCACCTGTTTTGCGAAACTTGCAACGGCGTGAAACTACTTCATCGATCGATGAAAAACGTAAACAAGTGTCCCGAAACGAGCTCTAGCAACTGCTTGAATCCAAACCTCTCCTCTCCATCGCGAAAATTTAATGTACCAACAACAGAGCAAAAAAAGGCATTGCGTGGCACATTGACGTGAGCAGCATTGTCTGGACTCTTATCGACAACGGCAAATTAGCCAGTCAGATTCCGAGATTAGAAGCAATTGTGGTAAATAAACAATTTTTCCAGTTTTTCCCAACACTGTGGCTACTTACTCGTGTCAGAGAAAGTAAATTACGGTTAACTTACTAGTAAAATACTTTCTCATTATTTTTATCTTCAGATTATTTTATTTTTTCTGTACAAGAATCCTACTTTAACTTACAATAGAAAAACCTGCTACACTATCAGTTGGTCTTTTAAATTTCTAAACATAAAATACGATAAACATCTCTTGTACAAGGCAACTTAGTAATAAACTCATATTTTTGTCAGCAGCATGAAGAAACCAGTTTCAATACTACAGCAATATTTCAAGTTTACCATTCTAAGGAAAAATACACGTGCGACTAAGAAATGACTGAACTAACTCGATAAACAGCAAAGTGCTTCTCTGATTGTCTCCTTCACTGCTTGCTTCACTTCGCTGATCTTCCAGCAGTAAAGAATCGGGTTTAACGATGAGTTGAAGAAAATTAAAGTTGCTGCAACTCCAATCAAGAAAACACTGGATGGAAATGTTTTACTATAACTTACTGAAGCTCGCAGTATAGCATATGGTAAATAACAAACAACTAATGTACACTGCACCCACAGTGCACTGGACACTGCCTTTCTGTATTGATCTATGTTCAGTGGAACAGGCTGGCCTGGTTGTTCTTGTTGGACATGGCGCTGTACTTGAGTTTGACGATGACGGAGTTTTAAGAAAATCTTTGTGTACGAGGCGATTGACGTTACTAGACATGAAGGAATAATTAGATAGCCGTACCAAGTGGGTATTAGGGGATTTAAAAGGAAGAATATTGAGACAATAGCGGACATAACCCAAAAGATTGCTACGATCACATATGTACGCCTTAAAGTTACAACTTGTCTGTATCTCAGCCCTAACAACAGGGCGAGAAGTCTGTCCACACTTATTGCACTTATGGTAAGCAAAGATACTGAAGACAAAGTATAGCTTACAATAAAAAAAGACGCATATGCATAGCGACAAAGTTTCCATTGTCCGTGAGTCAGGGACATCGAATAGACAATATTGAGAGGCTCTGTAATAAGACCAACGCAGATATCGGTTGTGGCCAGACATCTAAACAAGAGTTTGGACGGCGGATGAAGGGAAGTCACCTTGCGAAGGGCAACGAGGATCAAAGTATTGCCAAAAACTGCAGTAATGGACAGAAAAATGTTGAACGCTGAAAGATATATAAACTCTCCATGTATTCCACTCGTCCAGCCGGCCGAACATCGAAATTGTAGAACTGCTTGAGTGTCCCTTCTTCCACCGGTAAAATTCATTATTCTGCAATGCGTGGATCTGTAGTTTTAACGACAGAGGTTTTATTAGAATCCACATAGGATCAAATAAGCTTCAGTTTCTTGCTATACTGAGATTTAGAAAACTACTTTATGATTCTAAAATATTATATTAATACCCGTAAGAAGCTGTCCATACTAAACTATTAAGAGACAAGACCATCTATACATTTAAGACCAAAAGAGGGAGCTTCAAACCAGCTTGTTTTAAGCCGACATACTTAATAGGCTTAAATTTCTTAACTACACCAACATAGAATAACGTTTGATTATTTTCAGATCACTAGATGAGAGTTTCCATAAATAAGACGAAGCGTCAGCTTTTCAAATGCACTACCGCAGTTAATTTCCAGGTTAACTTACCTATGTCAACTACAAGTATATCATTATTAGCTAATTGAGTTTTGAATTTGTTTTGTAGATTGTTCCCCTTAAGCAGGTTTGATCTGCTGTCTTCTTGGCGTGTTTGCTTCCAGGATGAAGTTTGTCATAACGGACTTCAGAATCGCTATTTACTGAGTGGGGCTTCTTAACTGCTTAACTACACGGCTCTCTCTTGGTTGCTGTCAGCCGATAGAAACCTCGAGCTCACCGTCTAATAGAAGACAGCTACATGTGAGATGATAAAAGAGGAAACGTCCACAATATGCTGACGTGTTGCTAATACAGCAGGTGATACATTGACTTGAAGAGTTCCTGTTTACTCAGAACTTGAAGAAGGTTTGAATTATTTATCTGCGCTACAGCAAGCTAGTCACGAAAATCCAAAGTACGTTGCAAGAAGGACGATTTTTCAAAGGAGAAAATTTTTTTAGCCGACATACGTACTGAAATAAAGTTTGGGAAATTTAAATCACTTGTTGAGAGTTGCCATGATAAGAAGTGGCGTCCGCTTTTCAAATGCTCTCCCGCAGTTAATTTCTAGGTGAACTTATCAGTGTCACCTACAAGTATATCATTATTAGCTGAATTGATTTTGAATTTGTGTTGTAGATTGTTCCCCTTAAGCAGGTTTGATCTGCTGTCTTCTTGGCGTGTTTGCGTGTTTGCGTGTTTGCGTGTTTGCGTGTTTGTCATAACTGCAAGACAACAGTGTAAGGACGTTATAGCAGTTAGTTCCAATAAAACCGATTAGCATAACCCACCGGACCGATTCTTAGGTTAACGCGCAATCTGATTGGCTACACATAAAGGAGTGCTTTGAAAATGGCATCAATATCCCTTTTTCATGAAATTTATGAAAGGAAAATGTTTGTCTTTTTTGTCAGATCGGTCAGTGGATTATCCTTAAACAATTAGATGGCTCTCTCCCCCCTTTTGGCGACCAAGAACGGCTTGCTTTTTATGACTAGGGCTTTCCTACGGAAGCCCGAGTATTAACCAATGGTGCCTCATCTGCATGATCCAGAAAGCATATTGCTAGGTCGAGTCAGCGCGTGGCATTTTTTAATATTTGTTTGAGCTGAAAATCATTAAAATGGTGAAATTAGGTTGAAGGGGACTGGAAACGAGTGAGTTGCCATGGGAATAGAGCTTTTTCTAGCTGCAGGTGTGTTGCTTAAAGAACTAATAATTTACCAAGTTTCAATGGTTTCTGCTGTAAATTGATCGGGATAGCTCCATTTATATACTTTGAGGTAATATTGGGTTGAGTGTATGACATCATGAGTCCTCTCATTAGCATATTTTAGACATTTTGCAAACTTAAATATTTCCAGAAACAATGCAGATATTTGCAAACAATTGCAATAAACGGCGTTTTAAATCTTTCGTGGAATTCTATGTGACACACCTTAAAATTCCTGGGATAAACGTTTGATCATTGGGGACCGTTCATTTTTTATGAGGGAGGGGGGGCTGGTGGGATTTGGGAAGCACCATTTAAAAATCGTATGACCCCCCCCTCAGCTTACCAATTTTTTCACATGGCCCCCCCTTATAGCGGTCATTTTTTGGGATGACCCCCCCCAAAAAAAGAATTGAACAAAAAATATTTAGATTTCAACTTTTTTAATATTTCTCTATTATCCCCCTACTTCACGTTATTGTGCTCACTATGAAGACAATATTTACAATCTCTATACGACAGAGAACTGTTGTTTAAAAAACAAATCAAAAGAAAGAGAAGTCAATTTCGGATCTCCTAGTTATGGCTCGCCCTGAGCATGTGGCATTTGGCCTCTCATTGGCATCTTCCTCATCTGAATTGATGAATGCAAGAATGACGTCACTTGAGTCATCTTCTCCCCCAGAGTCAATGGCATCACTGTCATACTCATCATTGTCACTTTCATCCCTTTCACTGCTGTCAGCACTTGCCCTGTTGTCATTTTGTGTCAATCTCCTGGCATTTCTCAGTGTTGGTTGGTCAGCTCTGAGAGGACTCTTCTGCTGCAAGCATGAATGTCTTACAATTGCCTTTACTTACTCACTCTTGCTGCTTTTCAAATGCTGCTTCAGCCCGTGGTGGTTTGAGTACTTGTTTAGTTCTGGAACACGTAGCTTTTTAAGCTTGGTTAGATCTTCGCACAACTCAGTCCAAGGATAATCCTCCTCCCTACTTAACTTTGCCTTTTCTTCTGCTCTCTTTTTCCTTTTAAATTCCAGCACTTCAAGATGCTGAAGATAATCCACCACAAACTTCGATTTGACAATAAACTTATCTGCAAATAGAGCAACGCTCTCTGGGTCAGATAAAACCAGCCTGCCACTTCCATGCTCTTTCTTCTTTATATTCTTAATCCAATCGGGGAAAGAACGCATTACTACATGAGCATCATGAAAGAGGCTCATTCCAAAATGCGCAATAATGGCAAAAGCGACGAGTCATTTAAGAAAAGGTTTACAGCTGAACGATCCAGGCAGTTTGACATCTTACAAGCAAAAGAAGCAATCTTTCTAAGTGCGGATGGCTGTTCAGAAAGGGCGAATGAGTTTTCCATGCAAGGGTACCAGTTCAAGCCCAATGATGGAAGAAAACTGAACTTCTCCATCAAAGAGCACAGAGCAATGGTGGAAAAGTTGAATGTCATATTGAAAGATGTAAAGGAACACGATTCCACACTCTTTCAGTCCAATGGGCTTGCTTTAAAGCAGGGCGAAGAATTTGCCTACAGTTTTAATGTAAAACAGATCAAATGTACAGAAGCTAAGTTGACGAAGGTCACGCAGGACATGGAAGCACTAGAAAATAAGAGGAGCAATTATAACAGCATATTCAAAGGCATACTCAAACAGCACATCAACAAAAGGAGAAGGAAAAAAGAAAACCGCAGAAAGTCAAATGAAAGAAAGAGGAAGCGGACTGAAAACAACGTCCAACGAGTTTATGGAATCTGTGTTGGAAACCCGCCAGGAAATGATCTTCCACAATGCCTTGTGTACCCTCCTAGAACCGCCGTCCCTGAAGAGTGTCTTAAAGTTGAGGATGTTGCTACGTCGATATTTAGAAGAGATGGGCCATACATCGCACAGCTCTTGGAAGGAAATTATTTCACCAATGCTGCAAGAAGCAGAATCACCACCAACCTTGAGCGGGAAGTCAGAGATTATGTTTACAACTTCATGTACCCTGAAGAGTACACTCTGACGGAAAGCATTGCTGCTTCTTGCAGCATTGGTGAAAGAGACTCCCATAGCAGCACAGGCGGCGACGAAGAACTCGACGACAGCGGAGATGAAGATGAGTGCCAGTGAAAGTTGCATTCGAAAATAACAGTGTTAAATACTTCTTTTTAGTACCTACAAATGCTTTTTGTCACCAAACGTTTTTTTAAAGCAGAAGGAAAGTTTGTAATAAATTTGTATCCTGCCTTCTATGTTTATTGTATAGCAATTTTTTTGATATTCAAACATCATGCCATTTTAAAGTTTTACTAAAATATTTCACATGACCCCCCCTTTTTCCCTTACTTTTTTGGGATGGCCCCCCCTCGGAAGCCATTTCTTTTCGCATGACCCCCCCCCCCCAAATCCCACCAGCCCCCCCTACCTTAGAAAAAATGAACGGTCCCTTGTAGCACTTATTTTCACAGGAACACATAAGCTTCAGCTCGGTGCACTGAATTTAAAAATACAGTATACAATGCTGAAGCTTACTTGTTCCTGTATATGGTCTGATGAAACATCTGTCGTCAATACTACAGCTTTCTGTAATGTACAATAATGAATTTTATCGGTGAAGGAAAGCAAACTCAAACAGTTCTACAACTCCGATGTTCAGCCGCCTGGGCAAGTGGAATACATAAACATTTGAAATATCTTTCAGCGTTCCACGCTTTTCTCTCCATTACTGCAGTTCTTGGCAATATTCTGATCCTCGTTGCCCTTCGCAAGGTGTCTTCCCTTCATCCGCCGACCAAACTCTTGTTTAGATGTCTGGCCACAACTGATCTCTGTGTTGGTCTTGTTGCAGAGCCTCTCAGTGCTGTCTATTGGATGTCTGTAGCTGACGAAGAATGGAATCTTTGTCGCTACGTAGTTCCCTCCTTTATCATTACAAGCAAGAGAAAATGTTGCAAGCTACACTTCGTGTTCAGTATCTTTGCTTACAGTGATCGCAATAAACGTGGACAGACTTCTCGTCCTGTTGTTAGGGCTGAGATTTAGACAAGTTGTAAAGTTTGAAGCGAACATATGCGAGTGTAGTAATCTTTTGAATCATGTCTGCGGTTTCTTCGATATTGTACCTTTTAACTCGCCTTATAAGAGTTTGGTTTGGCTATTTACTTGCACCGTTCTGTGTAATAACCTCAATCGCCTCGTACACAAAGATTTTCCTCAAACTCCGTCATCAGGACGGTCAGGTAAAATGTCAGCCAGTAAAAAACCAGTTACATTAAATGAGTTAAATTTTTCTTGTTTGCCACATAATAAACATCTTATTAACCGAGCTTAGTCGGTCTGTATTGGAGAATCTTGACCACGGTCGTTTGTACAGACCTCACTGCGTTCGGTCTGTACTCACAACCGAGGTGAAGATTCTCCCATACCGACCGACTAAGCTCGGTTGATAAGAGCTAAATATTAACTATTCAGTGACAGCAGATGACATTGAACTTTGTTGCAGATTGTTCCCTTCAGCAGGTTTGATCTGCTGTCTTCTTGGCGAGGCATAAAGACCGTTTGTTTGCTTCCAGGTTGAAGTTCGTCATAACGGGCTTCAGAATCGCTATTTACTTGGAGGGGCTTCTTAACTGCATGGCAATCATATAAGAACATTGTAGGAGTCAGTTTCAATAAATAATATTATAAGTTTTCCTAGGTTTGAGTCATGAAAAATGAACAAAATGAACTTTATTACTCTGTCAAAAACCGAACTACAAAATACTTCTTTTATAATTTCCGTATAAAATGAAATTAATACTTCTACCTCTGACATGTGTCACAGGGAGAGAAAATAATTGCTCCTTAGTTGACAGATTGGGAGACATAAGCGACATGTTGAGATGAAATCGCCAAACTGGGAATTACATCTAAAATATTCAAATTTGCTACGCCAGCTGCAGGCCTCTTAAACCGTCAAAGCACGGTTTTCAGTTTGGCTATTTTGAACTCGATTTTATGTCTAATTTCTCACAGTCTGTTCAATGGCAAACAGCCAAAAATGGGGCAATATTCAGTTTTTCTTCCTTTTTGATACGGTTTAGAGGTATTATTTTATTTTATACGGGAAAATAAAAAACCGGTACTTTCCAAAACTCAAATATATGGACTCTGCAACCGCTTCCTTGAGGAGCTCTAACTGTCAGAAAGCTCATACAAGGAGCAACGAGAGAAACCATTTAAATTTTTCCGAATCTGCTTAAAACTCGTTTTCTAGCATTTCTGAGAAATTCCTTTCACGTGAAGTTGAGGAAAGCAGGAATAGCGCAGTGGTGAGAGCGCTCGCCTCTCACCAATGTAGCAGGTTCGATTCTGGTGCCACATGTAAGTTAAGTTTGTTGTTGGTTCTCGCCTTGCTCCGAGAGTTTTTTTCCGGGTTCTCCGGTTTTCCTCTCTCCACAAAAACCAACATTCCAAAATCTAATTCGACCAGAATGAAGGACCCGGTAGAAAACCAGCTAAGGTTGAAGTGGCTTCTTCTCTAAAAATTATATATTTTTTAAATTTTAAGTTACTGACAAATGATTGATTAGAAATGAAATTTCTCCCCCTCTATTTTTTTCGTAAGGCTGTTTCATGGTAACCTAATGTTAATTTCTAGTTCGTGCAAGTGAAACTGTGTGAGGAAGGTTAACCTATGAAATATTCTTCTCTCTATCTTATGTTTACTTTACTTAATTTCTAAAAGTTTATTAACAGTCTAATCGTATACGTGAAACTTGTAAAAAGTTAGAATAAAAACCTCTACACTTGAAGTTTGTACTTTAAATTTCTAACCTACAAAACTAGCTACTTCAGTACAGTACAACTGGCAAGTTATCATAAAATTTTGTTACAGCATCATGCAAAAACAACGTTTAATATATTTCGCCTTACTCTGTATGGAATACTATTTGTATGAGAGGCTGCTTGGGCGTGCTGGAAGCTTAGTTATCGGATAATGATCCGCTTATTTCACAGCTTTCAGTTAAAATTATATTTCATCCTATTTTCCAGTTATCAGTAAATTTTGCAGATCTCATGCTGGCGGGCAAAAAAAAAAAAGCGCGTCATTTTTCAGCTGCTGGTTAAATTAAAATATTAAGCAATTCTCAGGTATCAATTAAACACCATCTTCACCCATAAGTTCAAGTCGACAATGACTGAACTAACCCGATAAACAGCAAAGTGCTTCTCTGATTGTTTCCTTGACTGCTTGCTTCACTTCGCTGATCTTCCAGCAGTAAAGAAATGGGTTTAACGATGAGTTCACGAAAACTAAACTCACTGCTAATTCCAAAATGAGAACACTGGATGGAGAAAATTTCGCGGTATAATCAAATAAAGCCACTACTATACCATATGGTAAATAAAAAGCTACTAGTGTACACTGCACCCACAGTACACCGGAAACTGCTTTTCTGTATCGCTCTATGTTGAGTGGATTTATATGGCTTGTTTGTTCTTGTTGGACCTGACCCTCCTGATGGCGGAGTTTGAGGAAAATCTTTGTGTACGAGGCGATTGAGGTTACTACACAGCACGGTACAAGTAAATAGCCAAACCAAATGGTTATTAGGCGAGTTAAAAGGTACAATATCGAAGAAACAGCGGCCATAATCCAAAAGATTACTACAGTCACATATGTTCGCTTCAAAGTTACAACTTGTCTAAATCTCAGCCCTAACAACAGGGCGAGAAGTCTGTCCACGCTTATTGCGGTCACTGTCAGCAAAGATACTGAACACAAAGTGTAGCTAGCAATGATAAAGGAGGGAGCTGCGTAGCGACAAAGATTCCATTCTTCGTGAGCCACAGACATCCAATAGACAGCACTGAGAGGCTCTGCAACAAGACCAACACAGAGATCAGTTGTGGCCAAACATCTAAACAAGAGTTTGGTCGGCGGATGAAGGGAAGACACCTTGCGAAGGGCAACGAGGATCAGAATATTGCCAAGAACTGCAGTGATGGAGAGAAAAGCGTGGAACGCTGAAAGATGTTTTAAATGTTCATGTATTCCACTTGCCCAGGCGGCTGAACATCGGATTTGTAGAACTATTTGAGTTTGCTGTCCTTCACCAGTAAAATTCATTATTTTACATTACAGAAAGCTGTAGTATTGAC
Organism: Orbicella faveolata; assembly: GCF_042242905.1. Taxonomy (NCBI): domain Eukaryota; kingdom Metazoa; phylum Cnidaria; class Anthozoa; order Scleractinia; family Merulinidae; genus Orbicella; species Orbicella faveolata. The sequence goes on along the minus strand of NW_028301552.1, from coordinate 34,602,779 downwards.
GACAGATGTTTCATCAGACCATATACAGGAACAAGTAAGCTTCGGCATTGTATGCTGTATTTTTAAATTCAGAGCGCTGAGCTGAAGCTTTTGTGTTCCTGTGAAAGTAAGTGCTACAATGACCAAACGTTTATTTCTGGAATTTTAAGGTGTGCCACATAGAATTCGACGAAAGATTTAAAAGGCCGTTTATATTTTGCAATTATCTTCATTGCTTCTGGAAATATTTAAGTTTGAAAAACGTCTAAAATATGCAAATGAGAGGACTGATGTCATACACTCAACCCAATATTACCTCAAGTATTTAAATCGGAGCTATATCGGTCAATTTACAGCAGAAACCATTGAAACGTGGTAAGTTATTAGTTCTTCAAGCGACACATCGTACACCTACAGCTAGAAAAAGCTCTATTCCCATGGCAACTCACTCGTTTCCAGTCAAAAAAACTGTAGACAAAGAAAACTCTGTCACTATTTTAGTGACTACGACCGAAAGTGGACAGGACATAAATAAACATTGCAGAGGGAGAAAGGACAAAAAAAAAAATGCTTTTTGCAAGATAATGTTGCACAACTTACTTTGCAAGTAAAAGAGTGAAGCTGAATTGGAAACAAAAAGCCATAATTAGGGCCATTTAAACGAGGAAAATAATGCGCAGCTTACATAAGACGCGAACTTACCGCGTAAATCACTCGCCTGCGGCTCGTGATTTACGAATTCTTCGAGTGTTCTTTCAACATCCCAAGTGGTTCATCATGCCTCTAAACCATAGAAAATTGTGGTCTATTGCTTTTATGTAATAATTCAGAAGACACGCGAAATTTCCATGAGTTTACTGGCACAATAAACCATAGCTGATTGACCAATCAGGGCGCGCGCATTCATTTGATTACTATATAAAGATCTATAAACGGTACATTTTCACTAGTTCACGTCTTGCACAAGCCGAGGATAACATAAGACGCGGCTTGTAAGACGAGGGTTTTAAGTTCGGCTTAAATAAGACGCGAAACCACTTGTATAAATGGAATCGCGGCTTGTGTGCGACTTTCGTAAGACGCAAACTCACACTGCGCAAGCGCAAGTTTTTCCCGCGCTCGCGCAATTCCGATCTGGAGAAAAATAATGCCTCATCCGTCGCGTGGTCGGCAAGAGGAGCACAGGCCAAAACAAGAAATCTGGCGATATACAGAAGACAAAGAGTCTCTTGGATGTGTTATCCATCTCCTGCACATTCCGCTCACACCACTCTTGATCGCCCTCGTCTAGCTTGCCTCGGCTTTCCTTCATATTTTTTCAGAGACTTGACGTTTTCGTTTAGAGGCCGTAGTGCAAAATACTTCAGATTCAACTGAAGCTTACTTTTTTCATAAAAACCCAAATAGTAATCGTTTTCTCCGCGAAAGAGCCTGCCTATTTGTCCGGTTGGGTGTGTTAAATTTCCGAAGCTCGCTGCACGCCATCAGTTATTTTCTAAACTGCTCGCTGCTCGCAAGACAAATTTGATCACTTCTTGTGCTCGCAAAAATAAACGCACATGCACTGTTCTCATGCTCGCAAATGCTCGCAAAGATCATTCGATACCCCTTCTTTGTATTTTGCTAACACATGGACGGCAGTTGCTATGACAACGAACACCAAAACGGAGGTATTAGTCGCGAATAAGCCGTGAACCATTTTTACGAGCACTTCGCGTCTTATATAAGCCGCGCTCGTATAAATGTTCAGTTCGCGTCTTATGTGAGCCTCGGATTATTTTCCTCGTATAAATGGCCCTATTGTGGCCCTATTGTGGTAGATTCGAAAGAGTGGGAGTTGTCGGCCCTGGATATTTAAAACTATAAAATTACAGAAACCATAGTAAAAACTCTCAAGGTCATTCCTCACATTTGCATTGCGCATCCTTACAGCGCATAATTTATGGCGTCATTAGCGCGCGCTCGTGCACGCGCACATTGAAAACATGACGGATTTGCCTTGATATTGAGCTCTGTCAGTTGAAAAATGGCTCTAGCTCACCAACAAGCACGGGCATCCCAATTTTTTTCCACTCATTGTAATCAGCTAATCATAAGCTTTGCGTGAGAAAAGACTGATCTAATTTCTATTGCTGAAAATTGAATAAATAAGAAAAATAGCAGATACACGGTGGTCTTTTCTTTTTGGCAGTCGGTAACCACGTCAAGAAATTTGGCTCAAATTTTTAACCAAGGATTTAGCTTTCTGTCTGAATCAAACTTAAAACGTTTATTTGTGTCCGACACAATGTATTGACTGTAGTTTAATGCGTGTTCTTATGAGTCTGGGCTCACAAAGATGTTACAATTACTGGGAATGAGTTCTTATAATAAGCATTAAATAATGCCAAAATGGGGCATTTTCAATGCCTCACTGTTCCTTAATGAGCATGGGCAACCCCCTTTTTTATTTCAAAATTGAAGTTATCATATGACAAATGTTCAGTGGACAAAGTTTGAACAAAAATCTATTGTCACTTTTATTTCAGAGGAATTACCTTAAGAACAAATTAAAATGCTTAACTATCAATCTTTTAAAATTACTCAAAGACGGGGCACATTTAATACAGGTGAGTGAAAAATTGAAACATTGAAACAGATTGTTCCTGCGTACTTAAAACTTCTCTTTCCCAGGTTGTGTTTAGGCTTTTTTGTGGGTACAGGTCGTTACTTCTTCTAGTAGCGTGATCCCGACAAGCCCTATTTCGAGTAACGTTAACCTAAGAGTCGACCCAGTGGGTTATGCTAATATTGTTTATTGGAACTAACTAACTGCTATAACGTTCTTACATTGTTGCCATGCAGTTAAAGAAGCCCCTACCGGTAATTAGGAACGTTAAGCAATGACGACGGCGACGCCAGGGACGAAGAAGCCCCTCCTGGTAATTAGGGACCTTAATCAATGACGACGGCGACGCCAGGGACGACGGCCAGTGATAAATAGTTTATATTTTACCTTCGAATTTCGCAGATGTGTAGATTTGTTCAGTGCACCTATCTCTCTCAGAACTTACTCAAGCTAAATGTGTAATGCCAGCGTTGAATTTCCACTTAAAATACGAAAACTTAGCCGCCGCCGTTCGCGTTCTCCAAAATATGCAGAACTTAGTCATTTCACGTTGTTGTTTTGCAGAGGACGGCTAAGAAATGAACAAAGATTTATAACGCACGTGCACAGCCATCGCTCTCCTCGTTAAACCTTTTGTTTGTTGGCAACAACGTGAAATGACCAAGTTCTGCGTATTTGGAGAACGCAAACGACGGCGGCTAATTCTTCGTATTTTTATTTGGAATTGAACGCTAGCGTTACATATTAAGCTTGAGGAAGTTCTGAAACCAAAAGGCGCGCTGAACAGATCTAGACATTTGCGAAATTCGAAGGTAAACTATAAATTCATTTTTTACAGGGGTTGTCCTCGGTGTCGCAGTCGTCATTGCTTAGGCTCCCTGTTGTTTTACAAATGACGGCAAAGAAATGTTGTAAGAATAGATCATTTTACAATTGTCTGCTCAGTGTCCTGGCCTTTGGGTGGCAGTGAGACTGGAGTTGACCTTGTTTTGATACAGACCTCACTGCTTTTGTCATGTAAATGCACCTAGTTAGCATCAGAGCAACTTGTTTTACACAGCAAAAGCAGTGAGGTCCGTATCAAAACAAGGTCAACTCCAACCTCGCTGCCATCCAAAGGCCAGGTGACTGAGCAGCTGACAACTGTAAAATGGTCTATTATTATGCATATGATCCACAGCCATTTCTCGCCAAACCTTTTGTTAGCAATGTTCCCGTTGCCGTTGCTGTTGTGGTTTTATTTAACTCCCTACTGTCTCTTCATGCTGCAATTCTCACTTCGTGGTATAAATTTCAAATATCAGGCTTATAACAGATCGCGGCAGCTTCCGCTTTTCTCTTAATTATGGTCGGACATAATGAGCTGTATAATTTGACATGTTTGGTAAAGTTAAGAACAGTTTTACACGGTAATTAATATATTCAGAATCATAAAGTAGCTACTAGGGAGCTTAAGCAATGACGACGGCCCGAGGACAACGCTTGGTAAAAAATGAATTTGTATTTTACCTTCTGTTCAGTGCGCCGTTTGGTCTCAGAACTTGCTCAAGCGTTCAATTCCAAATGAGAATTCGAGATATTAGCGGCTGTCGTTTCCGTTTTCCAAATACACAGGACTTGGTCATTTCACGTTGTTGTTTTGCAGAGGATGGCAAAGAAATGTACAAAGACTTATAGCGCACGTGCACAGCCATTGGTTTGTTCATTAACTCTTTTGTTTGGTGGCGTTTTCATTGCCGTCGTCGTCATGGTCTGCTTAAAGGTCCAGTAACACGGGCAACATTTTTGTCACAAACGTTGTTGGTCACAAACGTGGTAATACGTGCAACAATGTGTTTCAACTTGCAGTGCAACAATCTTGCGAGACAAGTTGAAGAAAAATGTTGCCCGTATTACCGGACCTTAAGCTGTAGCTTATTGGATCCTGTGTGGATTCTGATAAAACATTTTTCATTAAGACTGCAAATCCCCGCATAGCAGAATAATAGCAATCACAATCTTGAGTACGGGGAAATGCAAACCGAAGCGTTTTAACAATTTCAATGTTCGGCCAGCCGGCGAGTGAAATACACGAACAGCTGAGATGTTTCTCAGCGTTCAGCAATTTTCTCTCCTTTAATAAAGTTCTTCTAAACTTGTAGCAAGTTTTCTCGCTAGTACACGCAAGTTGCAAAAAACCCCATTCCAAACCACACCCATCCTGAATTTCATTGGCTAATAAAAGGTTAATGGACGTCACTCAACTTCCGTTGACTTCGGTTGGGTGGCCAAACGGCGAAAAACTTGCGTCGACTTGCGTGAAAATGTGATCTCGACCGAAGAGAGCGCAAGTCATCGCAAGTCAACCCAAGTTCACTCAAGGCCTTGGCAAACGGAGTCGCAAATAGACCAAAGTTCTCAACTTCCGTCTACTTGCGAGTCCATTTGGCCAGGGCTTAACAGTTCGCAGTAAAAAATGACATTTAGTCTATGTTTGGGGAGATAAAAGACAGCTCTACGCAGATGGTAATATTATTTAGAGTCATTAATTAGGTATTTAAATTCAGAGCACGAAGCTGAAGTTTATTTGATCCTGTGTGGATTCTGATAAAACATCGGTCGTTAAAACTACAGATCCACGCATTGCAGAATAATGAATTTTACTCCAACAGTTATACAATTGCGATGTTCGGCCGCCTGGGCAAGTGGAATACATGAACATTTGAAATATCTTTCAGCGTTCAATATTTTTCTGTCCATCACTGCAGTTCTTGGCAATATTCTGATCCTCGTTGCCCTTCGCAAGGGGTCTTCCCTTCATCCGCCGTCCAAACTCTTGTTTAGATGTCTGGCCACAACTGATCTCTGTGTTGGTCTTATTTCAGAGCCTCTCAGTGTTGTCTATTGGATGTCCCTGGCTCACGGACAATGGAAACTTTGTCGCTACGCACTTGTTTTTAGTGTTATTGCGGGTTATACTTTGTCTTTAGTATCTTTGCTTACAGCGAGTGCAATAAGCGTGGACAGACTTCTCGCCCTGTTGTTAGGGCTGAGATACAGACAAGTTGTAACTTTAAAGCGAACATATGTGATTGTAGCAATCTTTTGGCTTATGTCCGCTGTTGCTTCAATATCATTCCTTTTAAATTACGATGTAACTTTATGGTATGGCTATATAGTTATACCATTGTGTCTAGTAACATCAATCGTCTCGTACACAAAGATTTTCCTCAAACTCCGCCATCATCAAATCCAAGTACAGGGCCATGACCAACAAGAACAACCAGGCCAACCTGTTCCACTGAACATAGAGCGATACAGAAAGGCAGTGACCAGTGCACTGTGGGTGCAGTGTACATTAGTTGCTTGTTATTTACCATATGGTATAGCGAGAGCTTCAGTAAGTTATAGTAAAGTAGATCCATCCAAGTTTCTCATTGTAACACCTACAACAACTTTAGTTTTCTTGAACTCATCGTTAAACCCGATTCTTTACTGCTGGAAGATCAGCGAAGTGAAGCAAGCGGTAAAGGAGACAATCAGAGAAGCAATTTGCGGTTTATCGAGTTAGTTCAGTCATTGCTAAGTTATATTATATGTGTTCTCTTCCCGAGAACGGTAAAACTTCAAATATTATTAATATTTTGGAAGAGTCTTTGACAAAAATATAACTGGTAATAATTTGTAATAACTTATGATATAAAGTTATGGGAGTATGTGAAAGTATAGGTTTTTTTGTTGTGCTTTGTAGTAAGTTTCATGCATGTGGTTGATTGTTAATAAACGATGAATATAATAATCTGAAGTTAAAATTCGAGATACCGAGAAGCATATTTATTATTTAACACTGGAAACTAAGTTTCAAACTCAGTTTCGGTCGTACAAAATAGAGATTAATAATTTACTACCTTGAAATAGGTTTATGGAGACTCATGATTTATAACTTCGTAGGATATGAATTTCTTAGGAAAGCTTGCTACAGTACGACGATTTTCAGAAACGTTTTTTAGCGTTAAAATTTTTGAAAAAGGTGTGGAGAAAAATGCAAATAGTTTCCCTCGTAAGTCCTCATTTATCCAAATGAAAATAACAGTCTGCTTAAGAAACAGTTTCAGCAGTGGCTGATCTAAAGGAGGGGCCCGGGAGGCCCGGACTTTTCCTTATTTCGGTTAAGAAAAATCGCAGAAGGAAGAAAAGCAGGCAGGGCAGGCAAACAAAACCGCCCCCCCCGCCCCCCCCGCTTAGCTCAAGGTCTGAATGCGCCACTGTTCAGTGTCTTCGAAATGGTAAGCAAACAGTTTTCTGTCATTAGGTAGTTAAGTTTATTTTTCTTACGAAATTATCAGTAGATTACATTACAGTTTACTCTCTTGAAAAGTCGTTTTTTGCTATTCATTTCGTTAATTGGAAGCCGTTTTAAAAGTTGTCTAATTTCTCTTCTGAGTTTCAAAAGTAGTCTGCTGTAGCAGAGATAAATAATTCAAACCTTCAAGTTCTGAGTGCACAGGAAGTCTTCAAGTCAATTTATCACCTGCTGTACTGATTAAACAACGCTTCAGTCTAATTGACAGAACTTCTTTTGTTGTTGAATATTTTTTAAATAACATATTGGGGATGTTTCCTCTTTTGTCATGTCGGATAAAGGGGCGATCTTAAAGGGCAAGCTCGAGGTTTCTATTGGCTGATTGCAACCAAGAGTGAGCCGTCTAATTGTCCTAGGAAAACCCACTGACCGATCTGTCAAAAAACAAAACAAATTTTTTTTTTCCAGAAATTTCACGAAAAAGGGAAGTTGATGCCATTATCAAAGCACTCCTGTGTAGCCAATCAGATTGCGCGTTTACCTGCTAATTCTTATGACGTTCTCATATTGCTGCCATGCAGTTAAGAAGCCGCTCCCCGTAAATGGCGATTTTGAAGCGCGTTGAGACAAGCCATATTCTGAACGCCGGAAAGACACGGTCTTTATCTCGCCAAGAATACAGCAGATCACACCTGTTGGAGGGAAATAATCTAAAAAAACATTTTTTTGTAGCCTTGCTAATTTTTGAAGAGTGCCAGTTCGTTCTCAACTTTGCGAATATATCAACATTTATGGTGTTCAGGTACCAGGAAAAGAGATAACAAACAGGGCTTTTTTGGCAAATAATCAACATTAATCACGAGTTCTTGCCGCCTTTGATTATCCCATGGGAGGAAACTGGCTTGTCGTATCAATTTTTTATCGTTAGTTTTTCCTAAATATATCTATCTTAATAAATTTGTGCCATAATTTTTCCCAAGGCTTCGCTTCTGGCAAATTTCTTAGGATTCGCTACAGTTTTACCAGTCCAGTGACGTTTTGCCTTCGTTTGGCAATATTTATGCCGTCAAGGCAAAACCGCGCCAAAGGTTTTACCAGCCTGGCAAAATAACAATCCAAAACTTCATTTTGCGCCAGATTAGTAATTTTATGGAAAAATTAAAGCCGAATAGCCACATTTTTGCGAGAAATTGTATTTTAGAACATCTCGTTTGTTTTTAGAACGTGTTCTGTAATGGTAGGGATCATATATGAATCGTGGTTTGAACTGTCCATAAAATGAGGCGTTCGTATTATGAAGTTGTCCGCACAGAGATGACGGTATCTTTAACAGTCAAACCCCAGCATGATGCTGCGACACATCATTTTCTACTACTACTTCGTTCAGCCGAGCTTATTAAACATATTTGCAAGAAATAACCTGCAGTTATTCTAGGTCAGGGAAGAATTTAATGGTTTAAACCTTTCGTAGTATCTAAGGCACGCATAAAAGCCGGTTTGCATCGCCCGATTTGTCTTCAATTATGAATTTTTTTCCCGTTAATTTTCGAACATGACAGTGAGATAAAAGACAGCTCTGGGCAGATGTTAATATTATATGAAGTCGTTAAGTTGCTATTTAAATTCAGCCCACGAAGCTGAAGCTAATTTGATCCTTTGTGGATTCCGATAAAACATTTGTCGTTAAAACTACAGATCCAAGCATTCACTGATGGAAAAAAGGAAATATCAAACATATTTACAACTTCAATGTTCGGCCGGCTGGACGAGTGGAATACATAAACAGTGGATATATCTATCGGCCGTAAACATTTTTCTATCGATTACTGCAGTTCTTGGCAATACTCTGATCCTCGTTGCCCTTCGCAAGGTGTCTTCCCTTCATCCGCCGTCGAAACTCTTGTTTAGATGTCTAGCCACAACTGATCTCTGCGTTGGTGTTATAACGGAACCTCTTAGTGTTGTCTGCTGGACATCTCTAGTTTACGAAGAATGGAATCTTTGTCGCTATGTTTATATCTCGAGTGTCTTTGCAAGCAATACTTTGTGTTCAGTATCTTTGCTTACAGCGAGTGCAATAAGCGTAGACAGACTTCTCGCCCTGTTTTTAGGGCTGAGATACAGACAAGTTGTAACTTTAGGGCGAACATATTTGATTGTAGCAATCTTTTGGATTATGTCCGTTATTGCTCCAGTATTATTCCTTTTAAATCCCCTTATAACGATAGGGTACGTCTGCATAGGTACAATAACATGTCTAGCAACCTCAGTCGCCTCCTACACAAAGATTTTCCAAAGGCTCCGTCACCATCAAATTCAAGTACAGGGCCATGTCCAACAAGAACAACCAGGCCAGATAAATCCGCTGAACATACAGCGATACAGAAAGACAGTGTACAGTGCACTGTGGGTGCAGTGTTCATTAGTTGCTTGTTATTTACCAAATGGTATACTGATAGCCTTGGTAAGTTATAACAAAACATCTCCGTCCAGTGTTCTCATGTTGGATGTTGCAGCAACTTTAATGTACTTGCACTCATCGTTAAACCCGATTCTTTACTGCTGGAAGATCAGCGAAGTGAAGCAAGCAGTAAAGGAGACAATCAGAGAGGCGCTTTGCTGTTTCTCGAGTTAGCTAAGTGATTGCTGAGTGAAATAATTCCTGCACTTTTCCCTTCAAATATTGCTGTTTTGAACGCTGTTTTTTCGCTTGCTTTTTTGACTAAAATATAATTTGTAATAACTCGGAGAAAATAGGTCTACTCATAGGTCCCCACTGGATCTTATGAAAATAACATTCTGTGTAATAGTAGCTGCGCTGTCTTAGAAATGGATAGATATATAGATAAACAGTTTTCTGTTAATAAGATCTTCGGTTTATTTTACTCTCTTGTTCTCCGTGCTATTCAATTTGTACTCGGTTTGTAAATTGGCAAACATTTTAACAATTTTCTGATTCCTCTTCTTCAAGTTTCTTGAGTAGTTTAATTTGCTCTATCAGAGATGAATAATTTAAACCTTTACGTTCTGCGTGCGCAAGAAGTCCTCAAGTCAATTATCACCTGCTGAAGTAGACAACAAGTCCAGAGTGCAGTTTACTCTAATTAACAGAATTTTCTTTCCGTGTTGAATATTTTTAAAATAGCGTATTGTGGATGTTTCCTCTTTTATCATGTCGGCTAAAGCTGTGTTCTATTAGAAGGCAAACTCCAGGTTTTATTGGCTGAAAGCAACCAAGAGAGAGCCACCTAATTGGTTTCGGAAAACCCACTAACCGATCTGTCAAACACACACAAAAAAATATTTTCATTATAAAAATTTCATGAAAATGGAAAGTTGATACCATTTTGAAAGTACTCCTGTGTAGCCAACCAGATTGCAAGTTTACCAGCGGAGAGTCGGTAACAGGGTTATGCTAATATTATTTATTGGAACCAATATGATATACTCCTATAATAATGACCTTATATGGTTTTCATGCAGTTTAGAAGCTCCACCCAGTAAATAGCGATTCCGAAGCGAGTTCTGATGACATAGTCCTGGAAGCTGCAAAAACACGGTCTTTACGCTTCGCAAAGAAGACAGCAGATCAAACCTGCTAAAGGAAAACAATCTGCAAAACAAATTCAAATTCAAAATTAATTTAGCTAATAACGATATGCTTGTAGTTACCACAGGTAAGGTAACCTGGAAATTAATTGCGGTAGTGCATTTGAAAAGCTGACGCTGCATTTTATAGATGAAAACTGTAACCTAGTGATCTTAAAATACCCAAACTTTATTCTATGTTGGTGAAGCTTTTAAGAACTGAAACCTTTTAAGTATGTCAGCTTACTGAACAAACTTTTTGCAGCTTCTGATTTTGTCTTGAATATGGTCTTGTTTCTAAATAATATAGGAGCTGATAATTTGCTTTAAAATTTGATATGTGTGGTAAAGTAAGGACGGCTTTCCACGGATATTTATATTTAACAATTATTCGCCAAAGGCGAAATGAACATTGGTGAATATTCATCAATGTTCCCTGAGCCTGAGGCGATTACTTGTTTTAGTATAATTTTCAGAGGTAAATATCAAGGACTACAAAATAACGGACTAAAATATAAAAACACAGATTCAGTTGTTTGTTTGCACACACGTATGCAGCCGTAGTTTTAATAACAAGCTTGCATGTGCATCGATTGTGAATCACTTTACTCATCGAGTTTGGCAGTAAACCAAACAAGGGAAACACTACGAAAAATGTATTCATCCGATACCCTTTTTTAGCGTTGTTGACTTCATCCACAGTTGTCATCATCGTCTAAAAATAAGTAACTTTATGGTTTGAAGAAAAATAAATTGCGGTCAATTGATCTGACCTGCGTTTACGACTGTTAAATACCTGAAACACGAGTTCTTGAAAAGATTTTGGTCCAAGGGCGACAGCAGTCATTTTGAAAATTCTCCATCCTCTCAAATATCCTGGACTTGGAGTGATGTCTTTCGAATAAATGAAAATTTCATTCAGCAACTGTCCGCCATGTTCACTTGCCGAGATAGCAAAGGTGGCAAGCTTAGTAACCAGGCTTCGAATTAATAAATTGACGTCAGATTTTTACGCGTCTAACCTCTTATTGGTGATAAATTGCGTCATAACATTGTCAAAGTGGCTGTGGATCCACGAGCTGCTGGCGAGTGGTTCCGCAGTAAACTTTGACAAAGTTACGGCAAAATTTATCCTCACTAAGAGGACAGACGCGTAAAAAAGTGACGTCAATTTGTTTTTTACAATAACAAGACCCCAAAATGGTCAAATGCCGGGAATAAATGAGGGGAAAAGACGCCGTAAACTTGACGTAAACAAAAATAAGTGAATGTTATTCAAAATGACGCGACCATTGTCAATAGCTTTTCTCGGTTTTTGATTGGCTACGTACTTAATCCTTAAAATCTCATTGATTAAAAAGTTGACAGTTTGACAGCTAAAAGTTGAACTTGAAAGCTTGCATAAATCAAACTTTTATCAGTCTGTGCTCTTATTGATAATAAAAATGAGCCAATGAGCGCGCGAGAAATTAGACAGTTATTGTAAAAATGTTATATATACCTCTTTCTAGCCTCGACTTCTCGGGCTGTACTGTAAGTTACGGACCGAGTTTTTTCCTCTTCGATTTATAAAGAAACATATCGACGCGGAAAAAAACGAGGATCCGTAACTTACAGTACGGACCGAGAAGACGAGGTTAGTATTTATTATGTACAAGGATGATAAGTCAAAGACTACTGCAAAGCTGATACAACGTGGTATATTTGAAACAGTATTTCGGCTGGCCAGACCAGCCTTCTTCAGGTTTAGATGTTACTAAGTTATAGATTACATTAGTATATACCACAAAAGTGAATAGTGCTTTTCGCGCGCTCTCATTGGTTAACCCGGAGGTGATTAGCAAGCACTATTCACCTCCGAGCAGCCGGTGCGAGAGATTTTAAAATTTCCGACCGCTTGTCACACATAAAATAAGGTTTTGGTCCGCTAATTATTCAGTTTGCGTGGTATATATATAAAACAATTATTCACCTCAGTGTCGGTGAAAGTGATGGATATTTACCTCCACTTCGGTGAATAATTGTTAAATATTATATAGTGGTGGATGTCGTAACACATATTCCGAAACTAAAAGGAGTGGCGGAAATGACGAACAAAACAAACTAAATGGAGTAAGGGTAAAGTCTAACGATTCATCACGTCTATTCATACCGCCGGGTTCCAATGTTCCTGCTAAATCTATTAAAAAGGACTCTCTGGCTTTTCTGATTGAATCACTGAGAAGTGGATAAGTTCAAGTGGGATTAGCTGCATGTCAGTATAGCAATAATTAGAGTGAGAAAGAAAATGTTCGGCAACAGTAGTGGGTTTGGATTTAATGTTAGTTTAGTCAACAAAGCGTCTATGTTCGTTGAATCTGTCTTTGAGACGTCGCTTAGTTTCACCTATGTATTGTAAATGGCAGCGGCTACACTGTATCATGTAGATTAAATTTTTGCTGTTACAGGTTATGTGTGAAGTGGTGTGACGGGTTGCACCTGTGGAGAGGAAAGTGTATTGTCTAAGACCGTTAGTGATGTAAGGACAAGAAGCTTAATCTTGTCCACAGCGAAATGAGGCGGGTTGTAAACTAGTGTTATTAGGAGTCGTGATAGTGGGTAGTTTAGCTTAAACTGAAATGTCACGAAGGTTAGAAGTGCGTCTGCAGGCGACGATGGGTGGGTGTTAAAAAAATTTGCTGCAGCGGTTGGAGGAAAGTAATATGTTAAAATGTTTACGTAAGATATGATAAATGTGAGGAAGTGATATGGGTAATATGTAACAACAAAAGGTAAGCGGTTAATGGAATCATGACGGTTGGAATTTAAAGCATCAGGGCAAGAACTATTAGCAGCTCGTTTGAATTGTGAGTCAATTAGGAAAGAGTTACTATAACCTCGGGCGAGGAGATGCGTTCCTAATTCATTTAGGCGCAGTGTAAATTTACACTTGTGTTCATTACATGTAACCGATTCATTACATATAACTGCCGACAAATAATGGTCTGCTCATGTGTAGAACCGTCTAAATGTGTTTGCTGCAAATAATATTCTGCTCTTGCATAATTGTAACCATGATCTCTGATGAAAAAGGGAACATTGTTCCACTGTGCTGTCAGAAAGTGATTTAAATGACAAATATGGTGATCGAATGATAAAGCAATTATTGAACTCGGTTATCGCAAAATATCGTTATTTGTCTCGCAGATCAATTATCAAATAATTGATCTGCTCTCCACTGACAACTCACGACATTTTTCTCAACCTCGTCCGATATTTGTTAATTATAATGCATCAAATATTAGACGCTATTGTTTTCATATAAGCCGAGCTTTTCGACCAATCAGAATGTCCAATTCTTTTATTTATACTAAAACATTTTAGAGCCATAATGTAGTTTTTTGAATGTACAGCAAGAAGTTGAAGCTTATTTGATCCTGCGTGGATTCTAATGAAACATCTGTCGTTATAACTACAGATCAACGGATTGTAGAATAATGAATTTTACCGGTGAAAGAAAGGACACTCAAGCAGTTCTACAACTTCGATGTTCGGCCGGCTGGACGAGTGGAATACATGAACAGTGGATATATCTATCGGCCGTAAACATTTTTCTATCGATTACTGCAGTTCTAGGCAATACTCTGATCCTCGTTGCCCTTCGCAAGGTGTCTTCCCTTCATCCACCGTCCAAACTCTTGTTTAGATGTCTGGCCACAACTGATCTCTGCGTCGGTCTTATTACAGAGCCTCTCAGTGTTGTATATTGGTTGTCCCTGACTCACGAACAATGGAAACTTTGTCGCTACGCATATGCGTCTTTTTTTATTATAGGCTATACTTTGTGTTCAGTATCTTTGCTTACAGCGTGTGCAATAAGTGTGGACAGACTTCTCGCCCTGTTGTTAGGGCTGAGATACAGACAAGTTGTAACTTTAAGGCGAACATATGTTATTGTAGTAATTTTTGGGGTTATGTCCGCTATTTTCTCGATATTCTTCCTTTTAAATCCCCTTATACCCAGTTGGTACGGCTATGTAATTATTCCTTTATGTCTAGTAACCTCAATCGCCTCGTACACAAAGATTTTCTTAAAACTCCGTCATCGTCAAATTCAAGTACAGGGCCATGACCAACAAGAACAACCAAGCCAAATAAATCCACTGAACATAGAGCGATACAGAAAGGGAGTGTCCAGTGCACTGTGGGTGCAGTGTACATTAGTTGCTTGTTATTTACCATATGGTATAGCGAGAGCTTTAGTATATGATAGTAAATCATCTCCATCCAGTATTTTCGTTTTGTACGTTGCAACAACTTTAGTTTACTTGAACTCATCGTTAAACCCGATTCTTTACTGCTGGAAGATCAGCGAAGTGAAGCAAGCAGTAAAGGAGACAATCAGAGAAGCATTTGCTGTTAATCGAGTTAGTTCAGTTATTGCTGAGTTATACATGTATTTTTCCTTTTAACGCTTCAAATATTGCTGTATTAAAAGTAGTTTCTACACGCTGCTTTGACTAAATGTAGTTTTATAACTTGCTTTGTACTGGCGGAAGTTTATTATATTGCAGGCTAGAAATTTAAAGTACTAACTGAAATTGTAGGGTTATATTTTTGTAACTTGTAATACTATGCGGTTTATGTAGAGAAGCATAACGCTGTATCAACTTGTAAAAGCCCCTTTACGAAAAAGGACAGGTGGAAAAACTGTATTTCTTAAACACGGCAATTGTAACCGTCATAGAGTAGGAATTATTCAGGAATACTATAATACAATGCTTTGCATGCGAACAAACCTCTTTGAGTCTTGACATGTCTTAGTACTCCCACAAAAGTGGATAACGCTTTTCTTACGTTTTGATTGGTTAACTTGGAGGTGATCAGCACAGGTCTATTCGATTCACCTCCACTGCGGTGAAATAAAACAGCCCGCTTATTAACCAGTTTCAGTGTCTCCGAAACAGTTGGAAAAGAAAATTTTTTAAAATAAGAATTTATGCTTCTCACTTTTTAATCTTTTGAAAAGTTCTACTTGTCCAACTTAACTTCATTTATGTAAATCTACAGGTCTTACCTCTTTTGAACTCGCTCTCATTTATTCATTCTTTGATAATGGCGTCATTGGGTCGCCGAAACATCGGGACATTATATCATTAGTTTTTACTTGCCTATGTATTCAGTTTGTACTTTGGGAAATAATTTCTCCTCTGAGTGTTTAGTGAGTAGTCCTTTCTCGAAATGATTTAAACCTTCAAGTTATGGGTGCACAGGAAGACTTCAAGTCATTTTATCACCTGCTGTATTAAACAACACGTCAGTCTAATAGACAGAACTTTGTTTTTTTGTTACCAATTTTTGCATTAGCATATTGCAGTGGATAAATGGTGTAGAATAACTTCAAGGGAGGGTAACCACAGGTAATGCCTTTGATAGATTTCTGCAAAGTCAAGTCCAAACATTGTAATGTTTATTGTCACTTGTTTGTTAGATGTTGAAAAAATTGAAAGGTGATTGTCAAGACTATTTGTCCAGCGCATACAAGACTTACTTATAAGCGTGAAGAACTAACAATTTACTCAAATAAAAACCGTACAAAACCTGCTGCGAATGGAAATAACTTAAAAGAAAAAAGAAAGAGAAAAGAAAATGTTAATTTAGTGTAATAGTGCCAACAACATGTTTGGCTGGTTTACAGTGTCGCGCCATCAAAAATAAAAATTCTTTAAATTTAATAAATTAATTCAAGAAGCTGGGATATATGAAAGATGATTGATACATAAAAAACCTCGCCAAGATTTAGTCTTCAAGTCATTTTATCACCTGCTGTACTAAAAACACGTCAGTCTAATTGACAGAAGATTAGACGCCGAGTGCACGAATAAATCTTATTACAGAAACGCAAAGTTAATGCAGTTTTTAAGGCACCCTTTTGTAGCCGGCGGCGATGATGAATTTTGCTTCGTTAATGTCGGGGAAACAAAACACTGTGGGCAACGATTTAACGGGTATTTTTTAAATCCTAAAATTCATAAATTCTTTTTACTTGAGACTTTCTGACAAAAATTTTTCTATCAATGGTCCAGGCACTATGCCACTGATTGTCCTTTCTAAACTTTCTAACCTTGGCAAACAGGCCGCGCCTGTAGCTGGTGAGGTTTTCATTGATGTAAGCAACCTTTATATTATGGAAATAGTTGTTTAAACTTACTGACTTTGGGTGCTTTCTGGCCTTGTTCAGTTCATTTTGGCTCTGTAAGATTTAAAGCGAACAATTATTGGCCTTGGGTCGCGGTTGGTTCGTCTTGTAGCCATTCTGTGGCAAATGTCGATGTCATTGTTGGCGATATGGACGTTGAGAACTTTAATTCCCAAGCTTGATGATCTCTTCGAGGATATTTTCTTCAGGCGTCTCGGAGATACCATGTATTTCAAGATTATGCTGATTATGCTGTGCTGAGGTCTTTAGTAATTACATTTAGGTCATCATTCAGGTCAGCAATTTTCTCATCTACGCTGCGTGCAGTTTGTTTAAGCGAACTCACTTCTTGTTTGAGCGCTTTTTGTTCTCCGCCTCCAAGCTTTCTACTTTGCTGATGTGAAACTCTAGAGACTTCTGGAGTTCTTCATAATGATTGCGTAGTGCTCTATGTTCTTTAAGTCGCTCGTCGGTGTTTCTTTGTATTTTGTTAAGCGCCATCCAGATGCTTGGCAGATCGGCATGTTCGGCCATTAAGAGCTCTGTGGTCTTTGCAGATTTAGTTGGCGGTATTTCGGGTGAGCTGCTGCTGCTAGACCTTTCGCCTCGCTTTCCTCCAATTTTAAGCGGTGTTTTATCACTTTCGTCTGATTTTTCAGCCATTACGTTGTAATGCGGAGAGTTAAAACGGCAGACTACTCAAAACTGCTGCCGTCCATTTTGACTCGCAGTTCAAGCTTTTATTGTGGAATCTTCAGTCTTTGTAGCTGTACCGAGCGCCGCCGTCTGATGTTACGTAGTCGCGTGCTACATGTGTTGTCACATGCATGTATTTAAGTGCTAATTAGGTTAGATTTCCAACCGTTTTGTGAGCCCGCGTTCCTTGCCCCACACCAAGGAAGAGGAGGACCAACAACCAGACTCCCAACAAAACGGCTGGAAATCGAGCCTAGCCTCTAACAAAGGACGCGAAAACATTTGGCTCTCGGACAGGACGCACGGACCTCGCTGTGCTCAGTCCATACATCATGTCATGGGGCCAAATATTTTCCCGTCCGGTCCTCTCACTCATTCAATAAGTACATATTAAGTTCTTGCTCCTCTTCCTGTCCCCTTAGGATTGAGTATGGGCACGTGATCAACTATGCCATCTGACTGATTCATTTGCAGTTCAATTCGTATTTCTGTTCATCTGTTCTCCTCGTTCCCATGTCCACTTTCGGTATTATTTACTTATTTAGACACTCACTGCGTTTTCATTGTGCTCACTTTTATGGGCCAAAATTTGTACCAAGGAATTTTTGAACTAAAATTTTCCGGATTTAGTTTTCTAGATTTTGGACGTACCTCACGAGGTTGCCTAAAATTACAGTTTCATTCGATCGTTCCTGCTCAGGCCCAGTTTCTCCGAGACCGTAAATAAAACTTAACATGGCTGATCCTCAAGCTTCTCAATATCAGTGCTCGCCATGTTTCCTATTTGACAGAAGACTTAAATCTCTCACTCCAACATTATTGCAGCGGTGGGATGGCAGCTCGCTGCTCGCCTAGATCCGTATCCAACTGTGTTATCGATCCTTCCTGTGGGCACGACCGCACGAGTGAAAAGCTCTTTAACTCGTCAGGAAAATAAAGAGGTATAAGTAGTCACAGACTCCATTTAAATTCGTAATCGTTTGTTTCAACTTCATAGTCGTCTAGCAACTCAAAAGCAAGCAAAAGAGGCAGAGAGTCCGCCATTTGTTTCCTCTTTGCTTATTTTGCATTTTCGCGTGAAACTTGGAGCGTGTGGGCCTGGGACGGGTTGGTCCAATACAGCTCATTAATTCATTCAAAAATAGATCTTATTAAAATCAACACAGGAACAAATAAGCTTTGGTTTCGGTTTCTAAACTTTTGTATTCGGCACGTAATGCTGAAGTTTATGTGTTCCTGTGTGGATTCTAATGAAACGCCGGTCTTTAAAACTACAGATCCTTGCACTGCAGAATAATGGCATTAACAAACTTGACTGCTGGGGAAAAGCAAATTGAAACGTTTCGACAACTTCGATGTTCGGCCGCCTGGGCAGGTGGAATACATGAACATTTCAAATATCTTTCAGCGTTCAATATTTTTCTGTCCATTACTGCAGCTCTTGGTAATACTCTGATCCTCGTTGCCCTTCGCAAGGTATCGTGCCTTCATCCGTCATCCAAACTCCTGTTTAGATGTCTGGCCACAACTGATCTCTGCGTTGGTCTTATTACAGAGCCACTCAGTGTTATCTATTCGATGTCTGTGGCTCAAGAGAAATGGAAACTTTGTCGCTACACACTTTCCTCGTTAGTTATTACAGGCTATACTTTGTGTTCAGTATCTTTGCTGACGATGACCGCAATAAGCGTGGACAGACTTCTCGCCCTGTTGTTAGGGCTGAGATACAGACAAATTGTAACTGAAAGGCGTACATATGTGATTGTAGTAATCTTTTGGATTATGTCCGCTGTTGCTTCAATATTTTATCTTTTAAATCCGCTAATTCCCACCTGGTACGGACGTTTAGTTATTCCTTTGTGTCTAGTAACCTCAATCGCCTCGTACGCAAAGATTTTCTTAAACCTTCGTCATCATCAAACTCAAGTACAGAGCCATTTCCAACAAGAACAGCCAGGCCAAATAAATCCACTGAACATAGAGCGATACAGAAAGGCAGTGTCCAGTGCACTGTGGGTGCAGTGTACATTAGTTGCTTGTTATTTGCCATTTAGTATAGTGCGAGCTTTAGTACGCTATAGAAAGACAACCTCATGGAGTGTTCTTATTTTTGAACTTACAACAACTTTAGTTTACTTGAACTCATCGTTAAACCCGATTCTTTACTGCTGGAAGATCAGCGAAGTGAAACAGGCAGTAAAGGAGACAATCAGAGAAGCGCTTTGCTGTTTTTAGAGTTAGTTCAATCTTTGCTGAGTTATCTAACACATGTACTTTTCTTGACAACGTTAAAGCTTCAAATATTGCTGAATTAATAGTATTTTTTGCATGCCTTCTCAACCCAAATTTAAGCTGTAATAAATTGCATTGTGCAGAGGGGTTCATTTTATTAGAATTTTATGGTAAAAAATGAAAGTGTAGGGCTTTTTATTGTACACTGTTAGTAGTTCAGTTTTTTAAGCACCGCTTTGCTTGTTAATAAATTATGAATTATCCGAGATGGACACTTCATTATCTTAACATTAAGTAGTAACTACAGAGTAACCGTTAGCCTGCGAACAGGCTCCCAGCGAGGACGGGAAAAAAATTCGGCGAGCAAAGCGAGCGGACGAGCACGAAACTGAAGAGTTCGGAAAGCAAAGCAATCGCCTCGTTCGGGCTCGACGGAAACCTGATCGCAGGCTAAATAACCGTTGACTACAGTAAACACCCGCATATAAGAACACACAATTTCAGAGGTCAGACTGATTGTGTTCTTATTTATCGGATGCTTAGTGAAAAATCAGCCTCAGGATGTTCTTAAATGTTCTTAAATTTTTTTAAATTCAGTGCTGTACAGCATAAAAAATGTTGCTAGAAATTTTAATCATGTTTTTGGACAATTACATAAATTGATGGAACAATAATTAAAAACCTAATGTTCAAATAGGTCTACTGTAATCAGTAATGTAACAAAACAGTAACAAGAAGGGTGTATGTATAGTTCTGTGGCAGATCCATATGCTGCCCCACCCTTGAAATGCCTAAAGTAGAGGTCCACTGTACATCTGCAAATCTGACACCCTTCCCATTTTATAAGAACATTATTTTTTTTTCCAGGCTGATATTGTTCTTATAAAAGTGGTGCTTTATTTGCCAAATTTCAGCCTGGTGTTCTTAATCCATGTGTTCTTATATGCGGGTGTTTACTGTACCGCTTGAAATATAGGTTCATGGAAAAGGACAGAATAACTACCGTCAATTTTAAACCGCCCCATCATTTATAATCTTAATAATTTTTTTGTCTCTGTGCGTTCGAAGTGGTAGGTAAACAGTTATCTTTTAATAAGAAGTTCAGTTTATACTTATGATTCGTACAAAATTGTCAGTAGATAACTTTAAATTTTAGTCTCGAGACAAGTTGTTTTTCTCGCTATTCAGTTTGTTAATTAGAAACCGATTTAACAATTTTCTAATTTCTCTTCTGAGAATAAGTGAAAAGTTTACTCTAGCCAAGATAAATAATTTAAACCTTCAAGTTCTGGAAACAGGCTTCAAGTCAATTTATCACCTGCTGGAACACGTCCAGAGCGTTGTTTACTCTAATTGACAGAACCTTCTTTCGATGTTGATCATGAAGTATAAGATATCGTGCATGCTTCCTCTTTTATCAAATAGAAAAAGCTGTCTTAGCAGCTTTTAGACGGCAAGCTCGAGGTTCCTATCGGCTGATAGCAGTGAAGAGCGAACCCGCCTCTAACCGTTTAAGGAACCCAGTGACCGATCTGTCAATGAACAAAACGGATATTTCCATGTTAGAATTTTCCCGAAAATGGACAGTTGGTTCCATTTTCAAAGCACTCTCATGCGTAGCCAATCAGATTGCGCATTTACCTGAGAGTGGGTCAGTGGGTACGTTTATGTTAATATTATTTCTACAACGTCCTTATGTGGTTGAAATGCAGTTTAGAAACCCTTCCCGGTAAATAGCGATTCGAAAGAGATTATCGATTTTGTCAAATCAGATTATAGTTCGCTTGGTCAAACTTCATCCTGGAAGGCAAACACGCAGTCCTAATTTTTTCCTTGGCGAAGAAGACAGCTCAAATCCTCTTTACTACAATTCAAAATTAATTTAGCTAATAATGATATACTTGTAGTCGATATTGGTAAGTTCACCTAGAAATTAACTGCGGTGGCGCATTTGAAAACCTGACGTTTCTAGGGTTATTATTATTGTTACTGTCTACATCATATGGCAACTCTCACCGTTAGCGCACGCAAGCCTTCGCACGAAAAACTGACAGTGTTTACTCGAAATAAATTAACCTTCGTGTTTGCACGTACCACAATGTCAATCAGCAGATGGCAGACTGCAAGAGATTGTGAGGCTTTTTCGATATTCTGATTGGTTGCTGAGAAAATCTATTTTGAACCGGACGAATAGGATATTTACCAATCTTTGTCCCATCAGAAGACATAAGAGAAAACGTATTTTGAAATATCCAAAAGGCTCACATGCTTTGAGGCTTTGATAATCAAGAAAAATTTTGGTTAAATTTTGTGAGAATCCGTCAAATCTTTGTACCCTATATTTTCGCTTGAAACAAGGAAATCCGAGCAAACTTAAAGCCGAGTTTTCGGCTCCTAAAGTAAAGTACAGATTGCAGTGTATAAATGATGTAAAATAAGTTAGAGAGATGGTAACCGTAGGGAGTAATTGTTGTAGATTTCTACAATACCGAGTCCAAATATTGTAATGTTTTTTGTTACTTTAATATTCGTAAGATGTTGAAAAAAATATTTTGAAAGACGAAAAAGAAACAAAAGCTCTTAGTTTAGGGAAGTAGTACCAACAACACGTGTTTTATTGTATTTTATAAAATAACTGGGATACTACGCGCGCTCTGATTGGTCAATGGAGTTGTAAAACCTATGTCAGTTCTATTGTACCAGTAAACCACGGTTCCCGATACGCGCGGGAACTAGAGAACTCAGAACACTAGCGATAACAAATGTAATAAAAAATTTAGGCTTTTACTGGCTGCGATATCAATAACGCGGATATCTTTTCATTCAACATTTAAATGGAAATTTGCAAGGAAAAACAAAACCAAAAGTTGGTTGGCACATAAAGCTTTATCTTTTTTTTTCACGGCAAGAACTTTACGCCGACACCGGTTACAATTGAGTTTAAAATTAAGAAAGTTTCAAACCCTTTTTTGGTTGCTTTCCACGGTCTGTGGAGGACGAGGTCAGCTGGGCTTGACTGATCAATTTGGGTCGTTAAGAAAGCAGGGAATAGATTCCTTTCGAGTTAATGCTTGCATGCAAAACACAATAAATGAATTGGGTTTCCATAAGCTTTGATGGCTCCTGATTTACAAGCTTTCTGAGTCTATCACATGTTCTCCCAACATCCCGCGTGGTTTAGTGCGCCGGTAAACCCATTGAAAGAGTGGTCTGCAAAACAGGCGGATTAGCGGGGCAGAGAGCGACACGCGATACGCGAGCGCGAAAGCGACCACGAGCGCGAATTTTTTTCGTCTCGCGCTTCTCGCTCGTGTATCGCGTTTGCTCTCTGCCTCGCTAATCCGCCTGTTCTGCAGGCCAGCTTAAGTAAGTGAGGTAGGTATAGCTAGTGTAAAGTGGCTATAGTAGTATTTGCAGGTAGTGTAAGTAGCTAAATAACAATAGAAAATGATAATAATATCTTACATTAAAATGATTCAAACTCAGAAAGCTGTTTAATGCACGCCAGTGAACTCGAGTATAGGCTTGATGGCAACCAAGAGTGAGGCGTCTAATTGTTTCAGCATAACCCACTGACCGATCTATCAAATAACAACAACAAATTGTCACAGAAATTTCAGGAAAGCGCAAAGTGGATGCCACTTTCAAAGCACTCATCTGTAGCCAATCAGATTGCGCGTTCACCTGAGAGTCGGTCAGTGGATTATGCTAATATTATTCATAGACCTTATCACGGTTTTGGAAGCTATCTTGACAAGTAGGCAACAACAACATTCATTTGGCTATGTTTTCTTGAATTTTTCTGCGGGAGGTGTTCCTCTATTACGTCCATGTTGTTTACCATCGTATTTACCTGGCTTTTGAGTTCATAGAAGGCTTGCAGTGTGCGCTGCAAGTCTACTGTGGGCAAAACAAGACTATTTAGAAGGACTTCTAGCAATGCCGCATGTTGTTCTTTGAATACCTCAAGTATATCGAGAAGTTCGTCTCGAATAGAGTCCTGCTTTTGTAAAAAGTTCAAACTCTCCGTCTTGAAACACAAATGTCTCCGTATTGAGCGCGCCTATGGCACTGAATAAAGTCCTTGTGAACAGTGTGGACAAGGAAACATTTTCGGAATTATAGCAGTTTCATACATTAGATGCGAGAATTGTGGACGTTTTTGTTTTTCATGCAATTTGAGTGCGTTTGCATCCCCATTTCAACACTCACGCTTTCGGACATTATGTAATTTTTTCGGGCAAGAGGGTCATCGTCCCCCCAAGTCCGAAGATGCCCGTGTGTTTATGTAAACTTCAACATTTGTTTTCATCATTTGTTGTTGTTAGAGATGATTACTTTTGAGAGGATATTTAAAACAGTCGCATAGAAGTTTGCAATACAATGTAGATAATCTTGGCACAAAGTTTTTGTCCACTTGTTACTCGTCCTTCTGATGGATTTCCTCTTAAACCTTTCCAAATATGCAAGGCCCATAACAGCTTGTATGTGCATCGCTCGATTTCGAAATAATATGTATGCCTTTAATTTCCCGTTCTGATCATGAATAATTCCGAAGATAATTTGAAGAAAAACTTGACATATTTGAGGAAATAAAATTAAGGCCAGCTCCACGCAGATATTAAGATTACTTGGAGAGCTATTTAAATTCAGCCCACGAAGATGAAGCTTATTTGATCCCGTGTGGATTCTGTTGAAACATCTGTGCCTATCTCTTGGTATTTTAGAAGCAGTTTTAAAAACTCCAGATCCTTGCATAGCACTGACAATAATGAATTTTACTGGTGGAGGAGAGCAAAATCAAACTGCAGTTTTACATCTTCCATGTTCGGGCGCCTTGATGAGTGGAATACATAAAGAGTTGATATATCTTTCAGCGTTCGACATTTTTCTGTCCATTACTGCAGTTCTTGGCAATATTCTGATCCTTGTTGCCCTTCGCAAGGTGTCTTCCCTTCATCCGCCGTCCAAACTCTTGTTTAGATGTCTGGCCACAACTGATCTCTGCGTTGGTCTTGTCGTTGAGCCTATTGTTGTTGCTTTATACTGGATGTCCCTGCGTCGTGAAGGATGGACTCTATGTCACTACGCACTTTACTCGATATCTTTTGCAGGCTACACTTTGTGTTCAGTATCTTTGCTGACGGTGACTGCAATAAGCGTGGACAGACTTCTCGCCCTGTTGTTAGGGCTGAGATACAGACAAGTTGTAACTTTGAAGCGTACATATGTGACTTTAGTTATCTTTTGGTTTATGTCCGCTACCGCTTCGATATCATACCTTTTAAATCGCCATATAACCATATGGTACGGCTATATAATTAT
The DNA here is from genome assembly GCF_042242905.1 of Orbicella faveolata. Classification (NCBI taxonomy): domain Eukaryota; kingdom Metazoa; phylum Cnidaria; class Anthozoa; order Scleractinia; family Merulinidae; genus Orbicella; species Orbicella faveolata. The sequence goes on along the minus strand of NW_028301552.1, from coordinate 34,577,891 downwards.
TTCATTATGTCTAGTAACCTCAATCGCTTCGTACACAAAGATTTTTCTTACACTCCGGCGCCATTATCAAACTCAACTACAGGGCCGTGTCCAACAACAACAACAACAACAACCAGGCCAAATAAATCCACTGAACATAGAGCGATACAGAAAGGCAGTGTCCAGTGCACTGTGGGTACAGTGTACATTAGTTGCTTGTTATTTACCATTTGTTATAGCGAGGGCCTTATTCAGTGCTAGTAAAACATCATCATCTCCGTCTAGTTTTCTCATTGTGGCAGTTGCATCGAATTTAATTTACTTGAACTCATCGTTGAACCCATTTCTTTACTGCTGGAAGATCAGCGAAGTGAAGCAGGCAGTCAAAGAGACAATCAGAGAAGCGCTTTGCTATTTATCGAGTTAGTTCAGCAGTCATTAGAGCCGGTTAACCATGTATTTTTCCTTACAACGGTAACGCTTCAAATATTGCTGCATTAAAAGTTGTTTCTACACGTTGCTTAGACAAAATATGGTTTTGTAAGGGTTAGATATTAATTCTTTCACTGACATGAGTTAGATGGTAACGCTGTATTAACTTGAAATAGCCCTAGGAAAAAGGACAGGTGGAAAAACTGTTTAATTCAAACACGTCATTTGTACATTCATAGGGTGAAAATTTCTTAGGCATACTATAATACAACGCTTCGAATGCGCGCAAACCTTTTTGAGTTTTGACATCACGGTTTTAGTACTCCCACACAAGTGAATAAGGCTTTACTCGCGTTTCGATTGGTTAGCTCGGAAATAATAGTAATAATGATAGTACTATTCGCCTCTACTTCGGTGAATAATTGTGTATTAAGCAGATGCGAACAAATTTACCTAAAGGAAATAACATCCCGCTTATTAACCAGTTTCAGTGTCCTCAAAACAGTAGAAAAAGAGGATTTTTTAGAACAAGAATTTGTGTTCCGTACAAAATTGTCAGTAAATTATGTTGTTTAAATCTTAATTTTTTGAAACGTTGTTCTACTAGCCATTAAGTTTGTACTTTGGGAAATAATTTTTCTTCTGAGTGTTAAGTGAGTAGTCGACTCTAGATATAACGTCTGAGTGCGCAGGAACTCTTCAAGTCAATTTATCGCCTGCTGATTAAACAACACGTCATGCTAATTGACAGAACTTTCTTTTCATATTGCAGGGTATAAATAATGTAAAAGAATTTCGATGGATGGTAACCGCAGGCAATATTTGTTATAGATTCTTACAATATCAAGTTCAAATATTGTAATATTCATTGCCACTTGTTCGTAAGATGTTTAAAAAATTGAAAGATGAATGTAAGGACCATTTGTCTGGCAGACATAAGACCTCTTTATATGCGTGACAAACAAACGATCTACTGTAATAAAAACCATCCAAGTCCTGCTGCGAACCGAAATAACTTAGGGTAATAGTACCAACAACATGTATTGTATTGTATTCAAGAGATTATCAAGGTAAGAGAGCGAATCCCCCATATAGGTCCCTTAACTAAGGTAATCCCTCTTAAGGTCATTCCCCAGTATTACATTGCGCATCCCTACCGCGCATAATTTCACGCCTGGTTAGCGCGCGCGCATTAAAAAATGGCGGCTTTGTCTTTACGGCTGGACCTCTGCATAGAGGTAAATCGTCATTTTCTCGCAAACGAGTATGGTGACCTATCATTTTTTTTTTCTGTTGTTTTGAATTGAGTAGTAAATTTCTCTGTGTAAAACAAATACGGACCAATTCTCAGTGTAGAACAAAAAACAATGGTCGGAAACGAATTTAACAAGCAATCGTGACTACAATCATAGTGCTATTATAAGGATTTACTGGGTATAAACAAGGTGCTGTTGCTCCTAAACGAACATGGGGACCCCTCATTTATATTTCAAAATGTAAGTTCCTATAATATAAACAATCAGTAAGCAAAGTTTCACGAAAATCTCAGTGCAGGTTCTATTTCAGTGGAATGACGTTAAGTTTTTTTAGACATGGTACCCAGTTCTTCCGCGGATATTACTCGCGCGTTGCGTGGATGTTTTCGTGGAGGATCTGTTTATATTTCGTTTCGTTTCAAAGCAAAGGAAAATCTCCAACGCTGTGGGAATGTCTTCTTTGATATTTTGATCACAAGCAAAGGAACTTCGGCTCTCGGTACGTTTTAATACATTTGGAGACTTTAATAGGAGTTAAAATAAGAGACGAATGTCCCCTACACAACCAATAACAACTGAATGAACGGCAGACAAATGAGTAGACAAACGAGTGCAAAGCAAACAAACGCCCAAACACAAGCTAGGCAACCGAACAAACAGATGGTCCAAAGTGGAGAAAGATGGTCGCTGCCCAAGTAGCAAAAGCAGTTTAAGCAGCAACGGCAACAACGCCAAAGGCAACATCGATTACAAAAAACGACTTAATATTCAACCTACGAATCTCGCGGGAATTTGGATTCATTCAGTTTGTCTGCGCTGTCAGAAATATCCCAAACAGACAGCGTCAAAATTCAAAAAAGTAATTTTCAAAATTGGCCGTCGTATAGTTCACGTTCTCTCGAATATACAGAATGTGGCTATTTTACGTTGTTGTTTTGTGACCTTTTGTAAACAACGGCAAAGAAATGAACAAAGAATTTTGGCGCACGGTTACGTAGCCATTGTACTCGTTGCCGTTGCCGTTAAAGTTCAGCTTAATTAAACTCCCTAAAACCGAATAAACAGCCAAACGAACACAAAACAAACGAAAGCCCGGCCAAACAAAAAGACGGCTGAGAGTGCAGACAACATCTCTGCTATGAGACGAAATCAAAACATATAAAATGGTGTTCCCGCCATTTCGTCTCAGGTAGTTTCGAGAAAGTCGCTTCGGCTGTTCACGCCTCGCGCGAGTAGCATCCTTGGAAGAACTGGGTACCATGTCTAAAAATAACTTAAGAAGGATTACCTTAGTTAGAGGACCTATATGGGAAATTCACTCTCTTACCTTGATAATCTCTTGATTGTATTGTATAGTAAGTAGTGTAGTGTGAGTAGTAGTATGGTAAGTAGTGTAAATAGCTCTGTTGAAAGTAGTGTAAGTAACAATAATTATATCACATTTGAAAATTGAGAAAGCTGTCTAAATTTCAATTAGACAGCGAGCTGATAGCAGTCAAGAATGAGGCGTCCAATGTTTTTCACATAACCCATTGACCGATCTGCCAAACAACAAAACATCTATTTCAGAAATTTCACGAAAAAGGGAAGTTGATGCCATTTTCAAAGCATTCCCGTGTAGCCAATCAGATTGCGCGTTAACCTGAGAAAAAAACAACAAAACATCTGTTTCAGAGCAGTAAAACATCTATTTCAGAAATTTCGCGAAAAAGGGAAGTTGACGCTATTTTAAGAGCACTTCTGTGTAGCCAATCAGATTGCGCGTTAACCTGAGAGTCGTTCAGTGGGTTACGCTAATATTATTTGTTGGAACCTGCTCCAATAATGTTCTTTTATGGTTGCCATACAGTTTAGAGGCCACTCCCGGTAAATAGCGATTCTGAAGCAAATTTCATCCTGGAAGCAAACACGCCGCGCTAATAAGACAGCAGATCAAACCTTCTGAAGGGGTACAATCTATAAAACGAGTTATTTCCTTATCAAACCCATCTATTCAATGTCACTAAATAATTCATTACCTGCGCGCGCTCTGATTGGTCGAAAACCCATGTTTTATCAGAGTAGAAAACAGAGAAAAAGCGTGTTTTATTGTTTTTCGCCACATCACCTCTATATCATAAAGCAAATGAAGAAGACTAAGCCGTGTATCACACTGTGATAAGACATTCCACTGTGGTAAAACACTTCTCAAATGCCCGTCGTGTTTTATTAGTAGGGACTTTAAGCAAAGACAACGCGGACGGCGACGGGAACGCCATAAGATCAGGGAAAAGCCAAAAGGTCCACTGCGCATGACTGGCGGGAAACAAGTTGACGTTCTGCGTTCGAGCCCGACGTGAGTGAAGCTCATTTCGCGTTGTCTGAAAACGTGAGTTTTCGCTTTCGTTTCCTCTGCTGTGTCAACGCTAAATAACCCGTGTTACTAATTTCGAGGAACTTTAATGCTTGTTTTCTCTTGTTATGTGAGATATTTCATTTTAAAGAAACGTCGGGAAATCTGAAGCGAACTCAAGCCAGTCGGCGAACATGTGAGTACCGTGAAATATCTTTTTGAAAGCTAATGTAAATAAAGACAACTTACATGAATTTCAATCGAAATTTTTCCTTTCGAGAAGTACTCAAATATCAAATGGCTCATGATGGTGAAATTCTAACACATTTAACAGGGTAGACACCATTAAAACGTGCGTAGCTGTTTCCATTTTCAGTCGTAAGATCAGTGGTTTACTTAGATCTTTATCAGTCAGCACACTGTTTTGTCGCGCCAGTCTGATTAAACATCTGCTGATAACAAGTTCGTTTACTTCATTGTACAACTCAGCGAGAAGGGGCAAGTTGCGTTTGCGGAAGCGAAATTCAGACTGGCACTCGTCGTCTTCAAACCATCGAAGTTAAAATCAGGAAAGGAATCATAAGGTTAGTCGAGATCATTCGACCGGTTTAAATCGTACAAGAGTAGAAGTTCGTGATCGTTTAACACACCTTCATCGTGGATTATCAAGAGTTGATTGCGAACTTCTTTCAATAAAGTGATCCTAGTTCATCCTGATAAACAGAGGACGAATATCGATAATGTCAATAAGCTTTCAGTGCGGAAACCGCGGTTTCCGACGGTGCTGCTTAATGTTTGTGAATTCTCGCGACAACGGCGTTCTCTCCCCAGCCTTCTCACAGGTTTCGGCGTCCCCGTCGCCGTCCGCGTTCCCGCTGCTTAAAGTCCCTAGTGTAATACACGGCTTAGGCTTCTTTATTTGTTAAATACAGTTTACTGTATTAGCGGGTCTACATCGTGCGGACGAGACAGTTAGGAGATAGATATGTGCTCGTACGTTTTCAATTGTGGTCGTTATTACACACACAAGACTAGGAGCATGATTCTGTCTCGCATCTCGCCTACGAAAACTGAGGGTGAAGAGGGCGGGGGGGGGGGGGGGGCCCTGTAGGAGCTGATATTTTTCCCTGTAGCTAAGAAATCGCCAAACATTTGGCCGATAACTAAGATTCCAGCAATCCCAGCTAGCCTCTCATACATATATTATTCTTTACAGAGTAAGCTTAAGTATCACTCTATTAAAAGTTGTCAGTTTTGCACGTTGCTTTGACAAAAATTTAATTTCGTAAGAATTTGCCTTGTACTGAAGTAGTTTAATCGGATGTCGGTTGGAATTTTAAAATGCAGACTGAAAGCAAAGGGATTTTTATTCTTACTTGTGTTGAGCTTCATGTACAGATTTGATTGTGATTAAATTATTAAGAATGTAAAGTTAAAATATAAGACATTGAGAAGGATATTTCATGATTTAACGGAGGTAACTCATCAGTTTCATTCGCACAAGTTAGATAGTAACAGTATATTATAAGTTCTTTGAAATAACCTTAGGGAAAAGGACAGACCGAGGCAAAATTGTGTATTTCAAAAATTTCTCACTAATGCTATAATACAACGCTTCGCACAAACCTTTCCGAGTTTCTCTCAATGGTCCTCATACGTGTTGATGAAAATAACAAACTGTTTAAAAAGTAATCTCAGCTTCTTTGAGATGTCAGGTAAGCAAGAGTTATCTTGAAAAAAGTCACGCCTCTTACGACATCGTGAGAAAAATCGTCAGAAACGATTCCAACTTGCTAAAAGCGATCCATTCGATAGAGGTTCAACACAAACAAAAATTGAAATAGTACAGAATTATTAACCAAGTTTGTGATTTTCTCGTTGTTTAGTAACTGCCGCGATATTTTCAAACATGGGATATATAATTTAAAGGCTTTGTGACATTGAATACCCTTCTGTCTCTCTGTCAAAACGAGGCGTGATGAAAAATGCATTTTCGTACGAAACTTTTTGCATAAAGCATCACGTTGAAACCGAAGCAAAAGGAAACTTGAAAAAGACCTTTTTTGTCCCAAAAGTCAGAACTTAAAGAAAATGCACGTATTTACTCAGTTACTGAAGCAAAATATCTCAACAGAAAAAGCCTGAGAGAAAGACGTTTGTGCTTAGCAAGATAATGTAAATCTAGTTTTACTCATGTCACACAAGTCAACTTTCTTCCAGATTTAATACACTAATCAAGGCACTACAATCCACTATGATAAGTTGTACATATGATAAATAGCAAATGTAAAACTCACAGTTTGTGTTTGCAGTTTTTGCGATTGAAGGATCTGTTTTCTTCTTAATCCCATCGTGGCAAATACAAACAAATTTTAAAAAGGCATTATTCCCTGGCACTAAGTACTCCGCACGAATTGCAGACCTACACGCCAGGTTTGCGGCTTACCATTGGCTATCGTAAACCGAACAACTGGTCGATGTAAGTAAACATAAATATGACATCAAACCCATCTGAGCTCGAAACAAACACATACGGCATGCAACTAGTGGCAGCTGTGGGAAAACGTTTGCCTAGTTCCTGGGCCTCAATATTTCGCCGCGGTCAATCATTTTCAGGTCACGTGATCTAGGGCGAGACGTTCGTCTCGGATACGTCACCGAAATCGATTGACCGTGAAGGCGTGGAAGAAAGCCGTACAAGAACTAGGCAAGGAATACCATGCATAGCAAGCAGCTGCCTCTGATTTGTTGATAGACTGTGTGTTTGCTATGATTCAGATACATTACTTACAAAAAAATTTCGGACCAAAAGATTCTGACACTTTGCTGAAACATAGCATAAGCAAATTTGAAACATCACTGCACCCTGAAGGTTTTAGAATACACTGACAAAAAAAAAATAACACAAATTTTATCAAGCCGTTAGGTATTTAGGGTAGTTTCTCAACTGGAGTTCACTCCCTGAAGCAAACTAGCGGCTTTGGCGCTATTTAAAAGTTTCATACGGTACTGTTTTACTTTCGGACACTTTCTTTGTCCGAAATTTTTCGCAAGTAATGTAGCTCATTTTATGGTACACTTTGCATCCATAAGGCAGAGTTAGTTCCAAAAGGTACAATGGATGTTTATAAATACCGCTCCTTCATGAACGTAAGTAAGTAAACTGCTTAATTTGAGTACACTGAGTACAATAACAGGACAAAAGCTTTTTACACTTTAAAATCTGTCATGCGCCAAATTTGATGATAATTAATTATTAGTCATTCTTCTTGTCTGACACCACTTCAGCATCAGCACTAACTGCACCATTTTCAATAGGTTTTGTTTCTGCTGGTTGCTGCGAGCTGGGATCCGCTGTGTCAGTTCCATCAACAGGCTCACCAGTCAGGCCGAATTCATTCACACGTTTAGGATCAATGGGATAAATCCAGCGCTGGTACAAGTAGATGAAGAACACAATATCTACAACAGAACACACACAGCTTAACTTCTCGATTTCTGCCTTCACAGTGCTACGCGCGTTACCGTTGCCGCTAAGGAATTAAAGGAGCTAGCTACATCTCGGGTTGCGCATCTTGAAAAGTTCAACCTAAATTTTTCAAGTTCTTCGTTTGTAGTCCGTATTAATCTTCCCAATCCTTAACCATCCCTGTTCCTTTATGGTTTATCATTATCGCATGGATGTTTTTCTATCTTAGTAAACTATTATTTTCAGGCTTCCTTCAATTTTGTACGTGGCCAGAATATTTCAAAATACCGCAACAGAGCTCCTTTAAGGTGTCCCATTTGAGCATGGCTCCAGTCAAATTCGCCGTATACTAATCACTGTTCTATTTACATGCAACCGTGTTACGTGCCTGTTGAAATCCTATCCGCAGGTAGGAGTCGGTTTCGCTGCCTGTCGAGTTCGCTACGTTCGAGTTCGTTAAGTGCTTGCTACCCACAACTTCCAGTTCGCTACCTATTTCATTCGTGTTCGCTATTATTGATAAACTAAAACTTCGCGTAAATAAACTGTACTAAAATCAGTCCAACCATACGCATCTACGATACCGCATAAATGCTTGCTGTGACTTGTTTGCTTGTTTGTAACACTGCCGAGCCAAGCGAGCCACTTAATATATAGCCCAAAGACTTAACGTGCGTTAACTTTCATTCACTGCCGAGCCAAGCCTGTGGGTAGCGAACATGTAGCGAACTCGAACCTACCGAACTCGACAAGAAACGAAACCAGCGTGAACCGTTGCTTGAGCTTCTAGGCTCAGAAATGGCTGACTATTTTTCACGATAACTTCAAAAACACTTACCATCTCGGAAACATCCAAGCCGGTACAAAGTTGGCATTTTGATGACAAAGGCGAAGAGGTCATCAATGAAGGTGTTAAGAGCCTTGTACGTCATCATGCGCCAAGGAAGGTGAGCTACTGACTTCAGTTTATAGTTGATGAAAAGCTGTGGCGTCATCATGATGAAACCTACACAAACATTGAACAAACAAACCAAAACATCACTTAACCTTATCAGCAAAGCTTTTCAGTGGCTGGTTTCAACTTGTAACTTTTTGAGATGGTTCAGAACGAACAACCTCTTCATCAATCGCTATAATCTTTAACTCCGAGCGTTGAACCACTGGAGCAGATTCAACTGTTGAGCCATTGGAGCAAAACACTGCAGACTGCTGAAGGGGTTATTCCCAACACTCAGTTGTAGAGCAATTAACAACAACTTTAGAGGGGACTTTCCTTATTATTATTAGAACAATATAAGGATGTTGCATGGTAACTAGTCGATCAAAGATCGTATGACTTGATCGGAAAGAGTTTAGATCTGAGAGTTCAGGGAAGGGGGTTACATTTGTACTTTTTCGTAGGTCTGGGGTGTTGGGAGGGCAAGACCATATTTGTATTCTCAGAATTGCACGGAAACTACTTACAGTGATACATGTATAGCTTGCAGTTGAGGCTGATGTGGGGAAATCTTTTCAAATAGAAGTTGTCTTTTGATAATATTCTTATAGACTCAATTAAAAGCTGGTTGCAGTTTAATCATGAGGTAGATATGAATAAGGTGTTGTTATGATACTTAATATGAACTCACCAAATGTCAAAAGAAAGCCATACAACATGCTAAGAATCCAAGAGTACCATCCCTTGTGCTCAACGTAAATCAGTGAATATACAGCATAACAGACTAACAAGGGAAACAAAGCCCATGACAAATACTTGAACGCCATCTGAAGGAGGAGAAGTAAAACAATTGTAAAGTAACATATGAGATATTTTCAAGGAACTTACACTCACATTTTGTAATGCACAAATAAATGGGAAGCTGAGTTGAAATGGGCGCCAGGTGTAGAAAACGTAATTCCTGATGGTTAGTCAGAAATTTTCACTCTGACGGCACAATGGGGAGACTCGCGGGTTACAACGGGACGTTTAGGGATAGATGACTGCCTGACGCATCCTCAATAAACTATTCACATTGAATGTCTTGTATTACTGTAGTCAGAACCTGTATCAGATAGGAGATCCAGCAGTTGCACTTTGAGCCTGGTCCTGGGCTGACAAGGTACAACTGTATGTTGTGTTCTTACCCTCAGTGCCTCTCGCGCAAAAAACCTGGCAAGTACACGTACCCTGGAGGACGAGGATATGAAGACATGGTGGACTAGCAACTCATTCATACCGGATAAAAAAGTCAAGGGCTGGTCAGAAGACTGTCAGAAGTCAGAAGACTGCTTGGCATCACATTGTTGTTAAGCTGAACGAATTGTGATCAATGTACAAATGGGCAGGGTATTGACCGAAACGTCCAAGTGTTGGACTGTGAATCAGGACGTAGCTATTGTAATAAATCCAGTTTGGTGCATAACAGGCCACATACCATTGAAAAATAGTGGACTGATAGATAAAAATGACAAGCATTTGTGGAGCTATTCTCCCAAATTCTCAATAAGTACTACAGCTTGCAACCGACAAGTGTCACTTCCTGTAGGGTGGACAATACCCCAAGTAATACAGAGGAACCCAGTAAGAGTTTAATGCCACCATTGTCTGGCTAGTACGTCTGGAAATAATAAATATCATACAAGTAACCTGAAATGAGAACATGCCTTCTTACCATGTCATACTGTTTTGTTTCAGACTCTACATATGTTTCTTTGTCAGCAAATCTTATTCTTGGTATTACACCAAACCAAGGGTTTTCTCTATCCACCTACAGCAAGATAAAATGTACAATGGCCGTTAACAAGGATAACATTAGATTAGATATGTAAGTAAATCAAATGTATGGTAATCATGTGATAAAAATTGTCAGGTGAGCTATAGGGCCTACACAAGTGTGCTACGAGAATTGTCGTCCCGCATGTCACCCATCGTGAGGCACTAGGACTTGCTAGCTTAGAGACACTTCTTGATCAAAGACAGTCTCAAACAGTCAAAATGTTTCTGGACATCACGAATTTAATGCTGATCGCAAATACAGTGGCGGATCTAGGGGATCTCCTTATTTTGGGTAAATAACAAAACTTGCAGAAGGAAGAAAACCCGGTAGGGCAAGCCAAAAAAACGCCCCCACCCCCTCCCCCCTTAGCTCAAGGTCTGGAAATAATACAGTTTTTATACCAGAGGCAAACGAACATAGATTTAATCTGATAAACAATCAAAGATATCGAGTGCATTCCTATTTGCAAAATAAACAGACTAGAGAATAGCTTTTTCTACAGCAACCGTATAAAGACGATTTTCATGTTTTTTTTTTTTTTTTCATAGACCACATTTTAGCTTAGCCTTATTATTTGAATTCTTTTGTGATGTTCTACCTAGTTCAGCTCTAGAGCTGTGAATTTAAAGCTTCAATAAACTATTAATTTGTCTATCCCATTCAGCAGGTCCATGGCCTGCAAACAGGCTCCCAGCGAGGGCGGAAAAAAATCCAGCGATTGAAGTGAGCCGTTTAGCGCCAAATGAAGAATTCCGCGGGCGAAGTCCGCAAGCGAAGCGCTCCCTCTCATCACCAGACCGCTCTCGGATAGCCCCGCTCGCCCTAGACCATACTCGGCTGGCTCGCACTAAACCCAACTGGGAGCCTGTTTGCAGGCTAGTAGGTCCAGAACAGGAAAACGTGGTGTGAACCTGTGGATTCCCTATTCTCCTCCAGAGGCCATAGGGATACATGTAAGTAAGTGCAAAGTAAACCAGCTGATAATAACGCTTTTGAACGTGGGTCTACTTGCCTTAATGTCGACAGCCTTGTTAATTTTCCAGATCTCTATAAGAAGCCCCACAAAACAGCTGATGATCACGACTGTGTTAGTCTCATTGTCCATAACATACAAGAGAACTATGACGGACTGGAAGACATTGAAGAACACAGACCGAACAGAAAGGCCTTCCAATGTCTTGCGACTTCGCCAGAACTGGATGTCTGAAAACAGAAAAGTCAAAGAAGCGAACTTAGCAGAAGCATGAAACTTGATTGCTCTTTTTGGAGAGCTGCCACCTCGAGGATGGCGCTACTTCAAAACCTTATGACAGACTTGTCACATCAACCTCCTTGCCTAGCAGGCTGTATTTAAAAGTTCAAAGTAGGATAGGTTTTAACCAGCAAAATGCTGTTTCCGGATTTTGTTCAGTTCATACCAAACTGAAGTTTTCTTTGGAAGCAGAGTCAAGATATTAAGCTACTACGATCTTTTGGAGCCATCAGCGCACCTTTCTCAAGTAATGAGAAATGTCATATGTTGTAGTCTTCCATGACAGAAGTCATGTGAAAAATGTCTCAGTACAGGGCCAGAAGTTCAAAATATCAAAGTCTTGATAGGTTTTATTCTATCATGCACTATATATATACAGACCCTGCATCCACAAACAAACAAACAAAAACCAAGACCTGCATCCTGTACTGTTGAGGTAACAATACCTATTACTCACCATTTTTAAATGCCAGAACTTCAAAGACAGTGTGTACCAATGTGACAATCATTGTCACACCAAGTAGATAAGGGTTTGTCTCCACTAGTGTTCTCTAGGTTCAGACAGAAAAATTCAGAGCAAAAGTTAGTTAGTAAGAGATTGCCAAATGTTCATCTGCATTCCATTTCTTTCATTCCCTGAACCTTAATACTCTTGTCTCACTCTTCGGAGGGAGGCGCGGTGGCCTCATGGTTAGTGTGCTTGTCTCTGGATCGAGTGGTCCAGGTTCGAGCCCTGGCCAGGGACATTGTGTTGTGTTCTTGGGCAAGACACTTTACCCTCACAGTGCCTCTCTCCACCCAGGTGTATAAATGGGTACCGGCGAACTTAATGCTGGGGGTAACCCTGCGATGGACTAGCATCCCATCCAGGGGGGAGTAGAAATACTCCTAGTCGCTTCATGCTACGGAAACCGGGATAAGCTCCGGCCTGATGGGCCACTTGGCTCGCATGCAGACTTACCTCACTCTTCGGAAAGAAAAAAACTGTAGCACAGACTGACATCTGAGTAAGAGAACACAAGAACGCAACAGAATGAACTCTGCCAGGGCTTGATCCAAACCACTTAATACAGAGACCAGTACACATTCCATTTCAACCACCACACTTAAAACACTAAATAAACTTTTGCCTTAAGAGCCAACTCACCTTGAGGGAGTCCTGCTCTTCCTCACTCTGCCCTGGCTCATCTCCAAGCACTGAAAACCACTTCTGTCTCATTCGCTGAGACTCGTACATTTGCCATCTGAACAGTGATATGGGACTGTAGGTTAAGTGTAAGTCAAGAGTTCTGCCAAAGAAAAATTGAAGCACAATGTGAGAGAACATAAGTGAGAGAACACAAGTGAGAAACCATACCTTGCTGTAAATGGTCAAGTAAATAGGAATCATGACTATTAACCTCGAGAATGACGTAAGAATAATGTTTGCTCTGCAAAAGTGCTCTTAGTCAAGACACTTTACTCTCACAGTGCCTTTCTTCACCTATTTGTATAAATAAGTACTGGAAAATTTATTGCTGGGGTGACACCCAGGGGGACGTAGAAATACTTCTACATGTAGTGTGATAAGCTCCAGCACTTTTGACCACTTGGCCCAGTGGAGATTCCAGTTCGCCTTTCAATAATACAATGTATCTTTTATCTTATGGTTACATGTAAAATGTAGCTGTAGTGGTTGTTGCTTGTGATGAAAAGAAATTTAACCAAAAAAAAAAAATGACATTTTGAAAAAATTATCTGCTTTGAGTTGTTCATTGATTCATACAAGTACATGTAGTGCTGTCGACATTTGCTTAGATTGCTCATTGTGTATTCTTCCTGTAAAGATGCATTGGAGAATACTGTATATTAAAAGAAAAAAAAAACAACAACCAAAACTTACTTTGTTGTTTCATTGATAGGCATGTAGTCACTTGCTAAATTCCAGTACTTGTTCAGGTACAGTACAGGAAAATATTTGCCAGTTATGTTTTCAAAGACAAGAACTGAAACAGGAACATGTTAATTGAAGTTACTGTATGTGTTGGTTCAGTGGAGGTGACATAAATATCAAGTTTCAGGCATAGTCTGGTTGGCTTTTTTAAATGTCTCGTAGCACTTGAGTGAGTAGGGAAGGTCTGAGCCTGTTGAGATGTTGGGAAATATGGATGAGGAAGCTGGGGTGGTGTGCTGAATTATAAAACAACATTTCCTGCATTTTAATGGTGACAAGTGCTGAATTTGAGAACATTTAGTTTGATTCACTAGTCTGTGTGTTGCACTGGGCGACTTGATATCACAGGAAATCTGGACACTAGACATGGCTTCTGATTGGCTAATTGCTAATTTAGGTAAAGTAATTATCATATTCCAGCTTCTGTACATCCAATACACAGCACAAGACATAAAGAGTATGGGTAGAGTTCCTACCCTTTCTACCACCTCCAACCCCCTCCAACCCCCCCTCTCCGCTCCCCATGATGCATTTAGCCTACACCAGGTTGCAGTTCCAAGAGTAATGCATAAAACCCAATCCTCCATAGGAAAAAGAGGGTGTCGAGCTACATTTTACCACAATACCATGCGAGCCTTACACAGCCCATAAAGAACAAGGAAAGCCAAAATTTTGCAATAGTCGTCCTGTGCTAACGTCAACGTGTATGCTAGGTTTGATGGTTTTAGGACTTTTCTGTATGTGTTTATAAATGAGCAATGTTTTTCTGAGCTATGAATCATGGGTAAATGTACCAGTCACCATCCTTTTTCGTACAAGGAATTCAGCCACATGCCAGGTACAACTAAGACTCTGTTGATAAAATAATTAGGCATTTGTGTCTACTTACATTCATCCATCGGCTGTGGAACAGAGCCCTGAACCCATGGCGTCTGATCATCCATCAGGTTGATTGTCAGGTTTGGATGCCAATACGAGATAATTTCAACGGGTTTCTTACTGTCTGGTGCTTGCTGCAAGAAATTTGTGAGTAACTTGTTAGTCTTGAATATTTCAAAATGTTGCTGTGAGTCCTGGATATCTGAGGCACTAGCTACCTAGTTGCCATGTAGCATCCAGGGTAACCAGGGTAACCAGGGTAACCAGGAGTAACAAAAGGCCCTTTGCATGACCATGTCACATGACCTTGTCAATCATAAAAAATGGTTGCAGTATGAAATAGATACTTCATGTACACTGTATGAATGGAAAGAACATGGTGGTTGGTGAAGTTAGACAGTATGACTTCCAATTTGGAGGCCAATAAACATACACTTAAGTGACAGATTTTAGGACAGTTTGATAGTTTGAAAATTTAAAATGATTTTCAAGCTGGATGATAAAGCTTGCAATCAAGCAGCATTCTTCCTTACTAATCTTGTGAATTTTCTTAACCTTAAGATGACCATAACATCTCTCACTTTAACATCAGCAGCCTGAAAATTGGAAATCTCACTAATATCATCAAGCTCTTTCCATTTCTGCTATCTACCTTCCACCATTTTTCATTAATGAGGTCACATGACACTGTACTGTTAAGGGCCTACTTCAAACTAGAAAACGCAATTCATTAAAAATCCCAGCTTACCACCAAGTCTGCTGGATTAGCATCAGCCACGCCAGTGAGTAAATTTACAGTCCTGTGAACACGTCTCTTTCTGTAAACTGGCAACACTAAAAAAAGAAACACCACAATTACATACATGCAGCAGATGAAAACAAATGAAACCTTTGTTGTTGCAAGCAATCTCTGTTTTGGTTGGTTTGAAATCAGTGTCACATTCTCGTTTGCCTCAATACAAGCACAGCTTAAATACAATCTAACCTCTATACAGAGCCGCACTGAGGCAGAATAAACTAGCCGTAGTTGTTATTGAGAGGTTTTAGTAAGAGTGTAGTGTACAGATCTGTGTATAGCTGCGATGAAAAGTGTTGGCCTTTACAGAGAAGCTGACACTGAAAAGAGTGTACTTTCAGTAGAGCATGCGTATTGTCTAATGTGCACTGCTAAACAGCACAGAATAGACCTGAGATTAAAAGTTGGATATTCAGCATAGGCAGCAGTCTTAGGAATGGAACACCACGTCTACTGTAACCTGTAACAATGTGAACGAAAGCAAATATTAAACGCATGGAAAATTGTCAGCCATTTTTCACCTTCTGTCGACCTAACCCATAACACAAGCACAATAATCTTGTCTCTTCAGAGTAAAAGCAATAAACTGCTGTGCTTAGACTTTTTCAGTTGTCTACTTGTTCCAGCTAACATTACTAACTATTTTGGTTACAAGAACATGTTCTGTGATCATTGTAAAACAAATCAGAACTTACTTGAGTATATATGTACTTGTGTATACTAGGACCAGGGGTTTTATCATTAATGTTTATAGCAAGAAGGCAATTGACTTTCATAGACAGGCAAAACTTTTTGAACTGAACTTCTTAACAAGAAAAACTCTCCTTCACATGGTCAAAGCAGACAGGCAAAATTAGTCTCACGGCAGGTCAATTTGCCCAGGGCCTTCCCCCCTACCCCCCCCCCCCCCCCCGACTAAGACTTACTATACTTACACAGAGATCTGTTGACCACAGCTAGCCTGTTATACTTAGGGTGCTGCGGGTCAGGAGATTTGCCATGCCTTGTTATAAAAACATGGACATAAAGTGTTCCATTGTTCTGTAGTTTCTGTTAAAAGAAATGAAAAAAATTTAATTACAATCACTACTATTATGGACTGAAAATTACACAGCCTTGCAATTCATGGAAGGCGTTGATACATGTAGGTGTTCTATCCTAATAGGCCCTTTGCAGCTAAGCCATCACGTGACCTACTTTTCATAAAATTATGGGCTATAACTTAACGAATGCCAGAAATGGAAAAAGCATGTCGAAAATATCAAAATGGCCAAGTTTGAGGCCCCCATCATCAGAGAATGAGATTTTATGATGGTCTGAATTTTTGAAAGAATAAGAAGATTTGTATAGAAAAATGTTGCTGGAGAGCAAGACCTTGCTCTCCAGCAACATTTTCCATACGAATCCTCTAAATTTTCCGAAAATTCAAACTATGGTATACACTTCCTCGTTTCTTCCTGGGGCCTCAAACTTGGCCATTTTGGTATTTTCGATGCGCTCTTTCCATTCCTGGCATTCTTTTAGTTATAGCCCATAATACAAAAATTTTTTAGGAAAATTTGGTCACGTGACCCCAGCTGCAAAGGGCCTATTGCAGTTGTATTAGACTCTCATCACTGACTTTTGGGCGGTATTCTTACTGTATGTTGTATTTTTGAGTGAGAACATGGACTCTCGCAGTATTTCCCTGTGCAGACATTGTTGAAGCAAACTGACAAAAAATTAATGTTGAGTTATGATCTGCAATAAACTACATGTACAGTAGCATTCTGTCAGGCTTACAGATAGTAAATTATTTAGCACTTAGCTGGGGGCCCTCAGGAAGCTGCCACCTGTAGACTATATATAGCCTCCATTCAGGCATATAAATGGAGAGCCAACAGCTTGTCAAAAAATATACTGGGGTTACCCACGACAGACTGGAATCTTAAGCCTGGTTTTCACTAGTGACGCAAGCACAAGTGCAATCACAATAATTCTTATTTCACCGTGAAAATGGCCTTGATACAGGCATAAGCACAAGCGCAAGCACAAGGATCAAATTTTTTCCTTTTTCTTGTGCTTACACTCATGCTTGCATTTGTGCTGCAGCAAGTGTAAACAAAATACCACTCAGGCATAACATAAGCACAAGGATATTTACCACACATGGTTTAGTTTGGCCAATGAAAACACTGGATCCAGATTACCTCACACCTAACCAGCTTGGAAGGTTCAGATGATTTTGCTTGTGCTTGTGTTTGCGTCAAATTTTGTTTTCACTTGGGTCATCCCTATTGCTTAGGTTTGTGCTTGCACTTGTGCTTGCGTCGTTAGTGAAAACCAGGCTTTAAATAGGGTAGAGCAGACATTTTTCTAGCCACTCCATGCCAAAGAAACAAGAACCACTAAGCCTGAGAGAGGACTTAATCACTTGATTGAGTTGTGATAGGAGCATGACAGTGTGTATTTAAAAGTTTAATATACATGTAATTACCTCTGATGCTTTTATTGTAGTGCTATACAGTCGTGAGCCATCCATTTGGGGTCCATCAGTCCAATTACCAAATTTGATATCTGTCTCATGCCATATAAGTTTTTCACTGTTGTTGAAGTCTAAGAAGTGTTGCTCTTCTGCTAGATAAACCCACAGCTCCTACAAAAGATAAGCATATGTATATATATGTCAGTTATTTCCTTCAGCTTTTGGCTTGTAATCAACTGTACATGTAGTTTTCCAGCATCCAACACGGCTGCTAAACTGAGTTTTGAACAAGGCTACAGTGTATGATTGAATTAATGCGTGATATTTCCCAAAATCACTGGATTAGTTCTGAAATGTTCAGAATGGAGTAGTCATGGGTACCAGTGTCAAATTACAACTGATGAAAATTTGTTGGTCGATCAAGATGTATGATCCAAATCTATAAGGAGATCCAGGGCTGTGCTCTAGAAGAACCCGAGTGCCACAGGCAATGAACTTTTGAAATGACAAATTTACTTTTTTCACATAGAGTACGTTTAAGTGTTGGGCACCCAGGAACACAAACTTTCCCCCTGGCTCATCTGGTTCAATTTTCAGCAAAACATTACTTTACTTCTTGATTAAGGAATAGAAAACATGTACCGTGTTTCTATAGAGTTACATTTATAGAAACACCAGTGAAAATTTGGGAGAACAAGAAATGCTGTGGGAACACGAGTTGTCAGGTAAGTGCTTCCACAGCTTTTTCAAGTTCTCCCAAACTTTCATGAGTGTTTCTATAAATTGACAGAAACACGGAGAACACGTTTTCCATTTCTTTTAGAAAATACCACAATGAAAAAAAGAAAAATAACTTGTTTACTTTGATCATCAAAATGTAAAATTAATTCTCTTTGCTCACGCCATCATTACGTCAACAGCTTGTGCTAGTTCTGTGTTTCTATCGCGTTTTAGTATAAATCTACTAGCGTTCTATCACAAATACCATTCTCTGATTGGCTAAGCTACTCACTATCTTTTCTGTGACAGACAGCAAGTAGCGTAGCAGTGTGTCCTTGTTAACAAAATGACCGCTGCTTCTAGGCGTTTTCAAAGTGTCTGTGAAAAGGATTTAGATATAGCTTTCAACAGCTGGTAGATTTATACTAAAACAATTAGATTGTTTGCTTTCGATTTCTATGCGTGATAGTTGACTTGGCTGTGCCCTTGTCAACTATCATGAGATAGAAATCTTGAGATCACAATCTAATTGTTTAATAGAAACACGATTTAAAACCAATTAGTGCACCTACTTTCTTAGGGCTATTTTCTAAAGGTACGCATGGTACATGTTTTCCGTGTACCCCAAATTCAACTTTAATTCTCTCTGGGAAAATGTTTCTGCAATTTTTTTCAAGAGCTTTTTTTAATTTCCAACCAGTTCTTTTCATAACAACCTTTGTCTTATATTTGAACCAACAATACTCACTAAACACAACAATATATTTTTTCGTGTTTTAAACAAACACGAAAACAAACCAAATGGTACAAAAATTCAGAAGCTAGAAAGTAAGTCTTTATAAACCCCAAATCACGTAAGCAGAACGCATTTAAGTGAGAAATCAATGATTATTCCCAACAAAAAACTGGGTGAAAACCTGTGCTAGATCAATTATGGCATGGCGATACCAAGACGTGTAACAGAGCTCTTCTCGCATAAAATTTTCGCTCGTGCCGGCAGATTTGACGCGTGCTACAGACACGAAATCTTGCCTAATCTCGTCTTCATCACCAGAATTTTTTAAAAGAAAAACACTTACAGATAAGTAATCGGCAGTCTTTCTAACGATCCCCTTAGTTAGATTCAACTTACTATCTTTTGATCCGTCTTAAAAAGATTCGTCGATGGCACTGTGTTCGAGGTATTTGTGCTTTGCTGTCGGCCACGAAACAAATTCGAAATCAACCAAAAGATGAACATGCGAACAAGAAGACTTTTCCACATGGATCCCTGTTGCTGCTGTTGTTGTTGCTGTGGTTGGTCATTCTGTTGAACGTTGTTTCCTGCCGTTCCATTCTGAAGTTGAGTGTTGGTTTGCTGTTCATTTCTATCACACGCTGCCTCGTCACTTTGTTCGCGTTCTGTCGCCATGATGAAAAGAAGAGATGAAGAAATGGCAAAGGTAACCACGCCTGTCACATGAAGGACAGGTGACACAGTCGCACTTTCGCGGGATTCACGCGGGTAGACCCGATAAAGCTGCTGGAGAACCCGCCAAGAAAGGGTCGCGGGTCTAGTGCGCGGAAATTTTGTGATTTCTATCACCTACATGGTGAAAGATGGCAACTTCGGTCTCGCGCTGGTTTTCAGGTCCGCTTTTTGTTTGACAGTCCTGCCAGGGTCTCAAACCACTTACCATATGCTACCAGAGTCGCCTTCGCTCTGTCCTCCGTCCGGCAACAAGAGGACAACTCAGTTTCATAATTTTGCACCGCCAGCTACAAACTTATAAGATACACCATTTGCATTGGATTTGTCTAAAAGTTTACAACAGCCGACCCAAAAGTGGAAGCTTAGCCATGGTGCTCTCCCAGTATAATTTTTTCGGCTGTTTTAGGAGTAACTTGTTAAAGGTTAACTATTAAAGAATAGCGTCTGTTCTACTGAAGCTATCCAAAATGTCTAATATACCAAGACTTTTGAAGTACATCTGAGCATAAGGAAAATTGAATGACGAAAGTAAGCGTAATTATATGTAGCCTTCGAACGGTTTTAACAGGCCCCTTCAATATCTGGGTGAGAAAAAAGGCCACTTTGCGCCTTGCAAGTGTTAGTGAACTAGCATAAAATAAACTTTTTAGATCTGTTAGGTATTTGAGGGGTGGGGGGGGGGGGGCAAAGGTTCAGACATCTCCAACTGGTATAGACATCCATGTTTCAATGTCTAACTCATATCGATGTCCACATTCTCATGAAACGAAGAACAGAAAATCAGGCTAAAGATTTAAGTTATCTTATTTTTATTTAGAACATACGAAATAACAAGCTTAATAATTAAGCAGCTAGTTCTTAAAATCACAGATTTGAAAGTGTATAATAACTGCCGTGTATACTTAATCACTGGCGGATCCAGACTTTAAGCTGGGGGGGGGGGGGGTGGGGGCCGGTTTTGATTTACTTGCCCTGCCGGCTTTTCTTCCTTCAGTCATTTCTTCTTTTTCACCCAAAATAAGGGGGGGGACCCGGGCCCCCCGGGCCCCTCCCCTATAGATCCGCCACTGTTAATGTAGTCAATCACAAAACAAAGCAAGTAGTCAGTTTCTTTCCTCAGTACATAACTGTACATTTCTACATTTAACTGTATTGTATCGAATCAGTTACAACTAGGCAACTCGATTGGACAGAGTATAATATTACTAAATAAACTGTTAAGAATACTGTAATAGCCTTTTGAGGCTAAACATTCAAACTGCAAAATGTCCTCTTTTTTCCCTCTTTTGTTTGCGTGACTGTTTTACAACGGTAGTTACTGGGAGTCAAATAAAGCTTGAGCCAGCCCACATTAGACTTCCTTTTCAGATTTGATCCAAATTTTCCGGCGAGCATCCCCACCCCTTAAGCAAGGGACTCCCACGCCTTCTTTCTCACCTCTCCCCTCAGCGAAGAACCAACAAAATCACAAAAATTCTTTAATTGAGGACGACTGTTTCGTAACCGAACTTATGCGAAAAAAGAAACTGCTTCGCAGGCTACGCTAAGTACCCGGGTACTATTTTATTTTTTGGTTCTGGTAATGTTTCTACTTGGACTAGAGGATAGAAATATCCTACCCGTTTGAAAAAAGAACTGAAAGGTTACAAAAACTATGTTAAAGCGGGGGTTAACTTAAAATTCTGTAATCTGGAAATAAAATTCTGTATTCTGAATCTTGAGGTATTAAAGTCTGATTCTGAGGGGCATTTCTCTTACTGTAAGTTCAAAGCTCGTTTTTTCAAAACGAGTTATTTTTGCCTTTGAAAAGGGATATTTTGAGTGTTCTAAGTAAGTTTTGTGTTTTAAGATAGAACTTTTCCATTCAGTGCATTTTGACGAAGTTATGCATTGCAACGTATGCTGCATTTTCTGCATCAGATTTGACTGGTCATCATTTCATGTGTTTTTAACTTTTCAAGAATGGTGTGTTTTTAGGCGAACCCCCGCCTTAAGTGTGTTTCACTAGTGCTATGGTTTGAACATTTCCTCAGTAAATGACCGGACTACCCAATCTGGAGTTTAGGTGGCCACATTCACATCTCCATGTTGCCTACGCTTGTTGCAGCTGCGCACAACAAGGTAAGCGGTTGCACAGATAATGGCTAAGGCGGCAACACCGCTGACCGTCACAGTTACCGCTAAATTAGTCGAGAAGGACTGGGGCTCACCACCTGAAACAAAGAAAAGAAAAAAAATGTTTTGTTTTCTCATTCCAAGTGATGAAGTTTAGTTTTCCATAGACTAGCTTCTTAAAAGCAATTTAGTTTAAAATAGCTTGAAAGTAAATGAATTCTCAGCATGATCCAACAACAGCAAGCTTTACCGATTTGGATGGCCTAAAAAACGTCGCAGCAATGCGAAAAAGCATCAGGTATTTAAGAAGAGGCCATGATCGTAAAAGTACAAACACCTGGAAGACAACGAGAGCCAAACAGCGTCTTACAAAGTCGTAACTTATGTTTTTTTAATCTTTTTCACTGCACTCATTTCAACGGTCATTTAAAATGAGGGAGTTCCCCAAGAATATCGACGCAAAAGAGTAGAAAATATAAAATCGCCAAGAAAGGCAAAACCAAACCGATCCCTTTGCGTTGATAGACCTAGATGAGAACAAAGACCGAGCTAATATTATAAAGTTGACATAATAATCTTTAAGGTAGAAAAGAAGAAAATGGGGATAAGATTTTAAGAAAAACAGTTAATGATATACAGATTAAAATATTGCAAGTTTGCTCGATGATTGGGTTTTCAAAGGTAAACCTTCTAAAGGAGCTACCGGCAAAGAAATAAATAGCGAAGTCTTCTCAAGATTGCAGTTTGAAAATTCCAACGCAAGAAAACAAGTTTAGCTGACAAAAACGAATTCTGCATACCCTCTTTTTCTTCCTCTTCTTCCTCGTCGCTCTTAAAAATAAAAGGACCTGTTGACGTGTGGTACACCTTAGTTTCATCGACTTCATCAGCGAGTGAACGCCTTTTTCTCCCCTTAGGGTCACATTCAGCATCAGTAGGGCACTGACACGCTGAATTATCGACATCTGCCAGGCAAACTCTGAGATCACAGTGGAAGTAAACCGCATCGCCTTTCTCAGCACCATAGTACCTGAAGGTCGGTATGGAGAATGTCTCGGCTACACTGTCATTTTTGCAAGTATACGACAAGGATTCGGACTTGTCTTCACTCACAGCCTTGTTACCGCAACTGGTTTGAAAAGAAACAAAGAGGATTATAATGGAACGGGCAGTCGTAGTAGAATGGCTCATTGGTAAGAAAATGACTGAATGACTTTTTTCTTGAGGCTAAATAAAGCGCGCGTCTCTGATATAATAACGAGTCGGGAAAAAAGGACGGTCAAAAAGGAGAAGAAAAAGAGAGGTACACCCGCGGTGGCACAGTAAGGATGACGTGCATGGTGCAGCACAAAAACAGGAGCCTTTGATGGACCGATGTTAAAGTCTTTTTACACACCACTTCTTTCTTCTTGAAGGCAAGAAGAAGAAGAGAGATCCTGGGAGCTAGGTCACTTTGTGCGAAGTAAACTTATAGTGTCCTTCCTTGATTATGAAACAACAGAGTGAATATGTGTACTTACCCGTTTCTTATCAAGGTAATGTTGCCTTCGCCTGAGTTTGGTTTGGCGCTCCTTGATGACCAACAGTGAACAGGAAAAAGGTCAAGGTTAGGTGTCGCCGTTTGAGTCTCTACCGTCGCCTTGAAATACAAAGTCTTACCCAGCTCAACTGGGTTAGGGACCTCACCAGTAAAATTAGAGTAATGGAAAGCTTCAAGTTTAAAGGTGAAGAATGCACTGCCTGAAAGAAACAAATAGATAATATTATGTTGATATAAAGAAGTGACTAACTATTGTTAACATCGCAATCTGATTCACAGAGATCCAGGTTAATATTTGACCATGATCACTTGCACTTCATTGACTACTTTCTAAGTGACATTACATCGAAGTTATTTAGCAGCATTTTTCCATATAAATTCCACCGCAACATTAAAATTTACCCTAAGAATTAGTATAGGTAATTGTAGAATGTGATTGCAATCAAGGATTCACACCACGAGTAATATTTGAAAAATATCACTGCAGGAGCCTTTAGGCGAGTGCAATTTGAAAGCATTTTCAAGTATCACGAGTTACGTAAATCCTTAATTGCTCGAGCCTTCATACGATTACTCATTGATGATGTGACCGAGAAAATTTCGAACGCACGCGCGTTAATTTGTACTACAGTGCAAATTAAAAACTCAACGATACATTCCCCTGCTTTCAGCCAAACACTATGAAGATATTTTCTCAGTTATATGTGTAATAACTGGTCTTAAATTTGGTAACCTTGTTAATTTCAGATCTATCAGGTTGTGAGTTATTTTCCTGGGGGTGGTACTCTGTAAATCTTGGTTAGAGGTGTGCCGCTAGCGCTGGGACTCTGAAACCCTAACCCTATACTAGACCATGATCCGCTTGATTTTGCAACCCTATTCTAGACTAGACACCGAAAACCCTACCCTATCCCAGACTAGCTATTTTCAATGCAAAATTTTTTTATTATCGTGGTCCAACATAAGCCAACTAAACCAATATTTTACGAAGCCGCTTCCGAGTTTTCTATTATAGAACCATGGTTAAAGAATCCTTTTTTAGACTTAATTATTTATACACTGCACCGGTCACTCTTCTGGTAAATTATATCCTACTCTAGACCAAAACTGTCTGATATCTGTACCCTATCCCAGACAAAACTGCCTGAAAACCAAACCCTTCACAGTGGTACACACGCATATTGTTTATAGATGGGACTACCCCCTTGGGGGTTATTTCCTGTCGCGACTAGTTTCTCTCACCGTCAAGATCACGTGATCGATTGCACCATTGAGGACACCTGCGTCAAATTTATCGCCAAAAAAGAGAGAAGACACGTTTCAAAGCTGTGACTTTGATGAAAAAAACTTGATGAAGCATGTACATGATGGACCTACGTAAAACATAATCTGTAACCGCTCGAACGGGAGTTGTTGCCTGTTAAACGCTTTCAACAGCGCTCACTGAATACGAGCTTAGACCCCATTCTCCCTTCTCCCTTTCTCCCCTCCCCCACCCCCACACACGCACTTATCCAATAGAAATTTGATCCATTCCTACTGTTTTTATGTTACATACTTGAGTCGTTGTCTTGACGGTTCTTGACCGGCATAAAGCTTGCCACTGTCTTGTTCTGATTACCATATTTACACGACACATAATACAGGTGATCGTACACATACAGCTGGCCTGTACCACCGGGGTTGCTCTTTTCTGCGCTGATTTTAAGGATGCATTGGATGCCATCTCCAAGCTGTTCTGAAGACCAAGCACAGTGCGGTAGGGAGAGCATCGTAGTTTACTGTCCTATTGTTCTGAAATGTTGGCTGTCACGAGGTATTGTTTTGTAATCGCCACTCGGTTTCATTCCACCTCGCAAGATCATCTACGTTGGTGATGGTTATATCGACCGTGTGATTGTTGTGACAAGTAACGTTACCCACAGGATTAGGAGGGTACGCACCTGCAAAAAGGAAAAGGTAAAGTAAAGGTTCGGGACATAGTGTCCTATAGCCCG
>NW_028301552.1:34435000-34547500 GCF_042242905.1 Orbicella faveolata | reverse complement strand
CTCTGTCTAATTGGCTGTTAAACTGTGTTAATAAAATCTAGTACAGCGCTAAAATTTCCATGGTAGCCGTGCAGGCAGTTTCCTCCTCACCATTTTCCTTGCGGCCTTTGCTTCCTGTTGATTTCCTTGTACGCAGCCTTCGAGGAAGGAATCAAGCGCTCGTGTATCGCGCTTCGCGCTTTCCCGGCAAATCTCATTAGACAATATCCACTTTCTTAGAAAAGACAGTCAATGGGTCCTTAGATAGCCTGCGTAGCAAGTGTTCCCTTTCAAAGACCTTCTTCCGCGTTCTAGCCGCGTGCAAATTGGGACGAGAGCAAAAAAAAATAGCGACAAAGCAGCGTGGTGGGGTGAGTGAAGGAAAACTGGCCCGAAACCCGTTTGCCCATGAATGGAGCTGCTGATTTGTGCGGAATGGTCATGTTGATTGAAAAGTGCATCAAATTCCCTTAAATTATTCCAGAAATAACTATGTGTGTAGATTTGGGAAAGGGCCAAAACTAGCCAAGGTCAAAGGCAAGCAATGTTTGGGATCCCCGCACCAAAAACGTGAGTGTGCCGCATCGCTAAACGTGCAAGAACACGCGGGAGAAAAGCAAATTGGAATGGGCGAGATTATCCAACTAAAGCACTGTCAAAATCGAAAGACTTCCACAAGTAAAAAACTAAAAATATGTAAATTTAAGGGAGGGCCAAAACTAGCACCTTGAAAAAGCCCGGAAAGTAAAGTTTGGGATCCCGACACCAAAAACGAAAGTGGGCCGCATTGCTAATCGCGCGAAACCACACGAGAAAAAAGAAAATATACATGGGCGAGAATCTCCAACCTAAGCACTGTCCAAATCGAAAGACTCCCACAAGTAAAAAGTACACGTGTAAATTTAAGAGAGGGCTAAAACTAGCATCTTTAAAAAGCCCAGTAAGCATAGATTGGGATCCCGACACCAAAAGTGCGAGTGTGCCGCATAGCTAAACGCGCGCGAACAGACAAGAGAAAAGTAAATTAACATGGGCAAAAATATTCACCCAAGCACTGTTTAAATCGATAGACTTCCACAAGTGAAATACACTTTAGGCAAGAGCCAAAACTAGCATTTTTAAAGAGCCCCGTAAGCATAGTTTGGGATCCACACACCAAAAACACGAGTGTGCCGCATCGCTAAACGCACGAAAACGCGCGAGAGAAAAATAAACATGGACGAGAATCTCCAACTAGAACATTCATTTGTCGAAAGCGACAGAATTTCACAAATGAAATACACGTGTGTAGATTTAAAGGAGGGCCAAATCTGGCATCTTTAAAAAGTCCAGTAATTATAGTTGAAGATCCCGACAACAAAACCTCTAGTGTGGCGCATATCTAAACGCGCAAGAACTTACTAGAGAAAAGAAATTTGATATGGGCGATGATCTCTCACCCAAGAACCGTCCAAATTAATACACTTCCAATAGTAAAATACATGTGGGTAAATTTGAAAGAGAGCTTAAAGTAGCATCTTTAAAAAGTTGTGTAAGCATAGTTTGAGATCCCCACACCAAAAACGCGAGTGTGCCGCATTGCTAAACGCGCGAAAACACGCGAGAGAAAAGAAAATTCACATGGGCGATAATCTCTAACCCAAGCACTGTCCAAATCGATAGAATTCCACAAGTGAAAAACACGTGTGTAGATTTGGCGAAGGGCCAAAACTAGCATCTTTAAAAAGTCAGGTAAGAATTGCTTGGGATCCCCGTACCTAAAACGCGAGTGTGCCGCATCGCTAACCCCGCGAAAACAAGCGAGAGAAAAAAAATATAAATGGGCGAGAATCTCCAACCCAAACACTGTACAAATCGATAGACTTCCACAAGTGAAATACACGTGTGTAGATTTGGGAGAGAGCTAAAAGTAACATCTTTAAAAAGTTAAGTAAGGATTGCTTGAGATCCCCGCGCCTAAAACGCGAGTGTGGCACATTTCTAAACGCGCGAGAACTTACGAGAGAAAAGAAAATTGACAAGGGCGAGAATCTCCAACCGAAACACTGTCCAAATCGAAACACTCCCACAAGTGAAAAATACGCATGTGTAGATTTAAGAGAGGGCCAAATCTAGCATCTTTAAAAAAGTTCAGTAAGCATAGTTTGAGATCCCGACAAAAAACCGCGAGTGTGGCGCATCTCTGCACGCGCGAGAACTTACGAGAGAAAAGAAAGTTGATATGGGCGAGAATCTCTCACCCAAGCACTGTCCAAATCGATAGACTTCCACAAGTGAATTACACGCGTGTAGATTTGGTTAGGGCTAAAAGTAGCATCTTTAAAAAGTAAAGTTAGCATTGTTTGGAA
Organism: Orbicella faveolata; assembly: GCF_042242905.1. Classification (NCBI taxonomy): domain Eukaryota; kingdom Metazoa; phylum Cnidaria; class Anthozoa; order Scleractinia; family Merulinidae; genus Orbicella; species Orbicella faveolata. Next base: position 34,545,173 of record NW_028301552.1, on the reverse strand, counting down.
TCCTCGCATCTGAAACGCGAGTGTGGCGCACCTCTAAACGCGCCAGAACTTACGAGAGAAAAGAAATTTGATAAGGGGGAGAATCTCCAACCCAAGCACTGTCCAAATTGAAAGACTCCTACAAGTAAAAAAGAAACATGTGTAAATTTAAGAGAGGACCAAAACTAGCATCTTTAAAAAGCCCAGTGAGCATACTTTAAGATCCCGACACCAAAAGTTAGAGTGTGCCGCATAGCTAAACGCACAAGAACAGACAAGAGAAAAGTAAATTGATCTGGGCAAAAATATCCACCCAAGCACTGTTCAAATCGATAGACTTCAACTAGTGAAATACATATGTGTAGATTTGGGGAAGGGCCAAAACTAGCATTTTGGAAAAAAAATAAATAAATGTGCAAGAATCTCCAACCCAAGCATTGTCCAAAGCAACAGACTTCCACAAGTGAAATTCACGTGTGTAGATTTAAGAAAGGGCCAAATCTAGCATCTTTAAAAAGTCCAGTAAGCATAGTTTGAGATCTCGACACCAAAACCGCAAGTGTGGGGCATCTCTTAACGCGCGAGAACTTAGAAGAGAAAAGAAAGTTGATATGGGCGAGAATCTCTCACCCAAGCACTGTCCAAATCGATAGACTTCCACAAGTGAAATACACGTGTGTAGATTTGGGGGAGGGTTAAAAGTAGCATCTTTAAAAAGTTAGGTAAGCAATGGTTGGAATCGCCGCACCTAAAAAGCAAGAGTGGCGTATCTCTAAACACGCGAGAACTTACGAGAGGAAAGAAAGTTGATATGGGCGAGAATCTCGCACCAAAGCACTGTCCAAATCGATAGACTTCAACAGGTGAAATACACGTGTGTAGATTTCGGGTAGGGCCGAAAGAAGCATCTTTAAAACGTTAGGCAAGCATTGGTTGGGATCCCCGCTCCTAAAACGCGAGTGTGGCGCATCTCTAAACGCGCGAGAACGTACGACAGAAAAGAAAGTTTATTTTCGAGGGAATCTCTCACCCAAGCACTGTCTAAATCGATAGACTCCAACAAGTGAAATACACGTGTGTAGATTTGGGGGCGGGCTAAAAGTAGCATTTGTTCGGATCCCCGCAATAAAACGCGAGTGTGGCGCTTCTCTAAACGCGCGAGAACTTACGAGAGAGAAAAAAGTTGATATGGGCGAGAATCTCAAACCCAAACACTGTCCAAATCAATAGACTTCCACAAGTGACATACATGTGTTTAGATTTGGGGGACGGCTAAAAGTAGCATCTTTAAAAAGTTAGGTAAGCATGGTTGGGATCCCCGCACCTTAAATGCCAGTGTGCCACATCTCTAAACGCGCGAGAACTTAATATGAACCAGATCTCTAACCAAAGCACTGTCCAAATCGACAGGCCTCTACAAGTGAAATACACGTGTGTAGATTTGGGGGAGGGTTAAAAGTAGCATTTTTAAATAGTGAGGTAAGCAGTGGTTGGGATCCACGCACCTAAAACGCGAGTGTGGCGCATCTCTAAACGCGCGAGAACTTACTAGCGAAGAGTAAGTTGATATCGGCGAGAATCTCTCACCCAAGCATTGTTCAAATCGATAGACTTCCGCACGTAAAGTACACGTTTCAGTGTAGATTTGGGGGCGGGCTAAAATTAGCATCTTTAGAAAGTTAGGTAGGCATTTGTTGGGACCCCCCTGCCTAAAACGCGAGTGTTGCTCATCTTTAAACGCGTGAGAATTTACGAGAGAAAAGAAAGTTTATATGGGCGAGAGTCTCCAACCCAAACACTGTCCAAATCGATAGACTTCCACAAGTGAAATACATGTGTAGATTTTGGGGTAGGGCTAAAAGTAGCATCTAAAAAAAGTTAGATAAGCATTGGTTGGGAACCCCGCACCTTAAACTCGAGTGTGGCGCATCTCTAAACGTGCGAAAAAGAAAGTTGATACGGGCGAGAATCTCCAGCGCAATCGCCGTTTAAATCGAAAGACCCCCACAAGTAAAAAATAGACATGTGTAAATTTAAGAGAGGGGCAAAACTAGCATCTTTGAAAAGCCCAGTAAGTATAGTTTGGGATCCCGACACCAAAAGTTCGAGTATGCCGCTTAGCTAAACGCTCGAGAACAGACAGGAGAAAAGTAAATTGACATGGACGAAAATATCCACCCAAGCACTGTCCAAATCGATAGACTTCCACAAGTGAAATACACGTGTGTAGATTCGGAAGAGGGCTTAAACTCGCATCTTTAAAAAGCGAGGTAAGCAAAGTTTGGGATCCCTACAGCTAAAACGCAAGTGTGCCGCATCGCTTAACGTACGAGAACACGCGGGAGAAAAGAAAATTGGTATGTGCAAGAATTTCCAACCCAAGCACTGTCCAAATCGATAGACTTCCACAAGTGAAGTAAATGTGTGTAAATTTAAGAGAGGGCCAAAACTAGCATCTTTAAAAAGCCCAGTAAGCATAGTTTGGGATCCCGACACCACAAACACGACTGTGCCGCATCGCTAAACGCGCGAAAACACGCAAGAGAAAAGAAAATATACATGGGCGAGAATCTTCAACCTAAGCACTGTCAAAATCGATAGACTTTCTGAAGTGAAATACACGTGTGGCAATTGGAGGAAATTCCAAATATGGCGGCATCCTTAAAAAGCCCAGTTAGGATAGTTTGGTATCCCGACACCTCAAACGCGAGTGTGCCGCAACGCTAAACGAGCAAAACCACGCGAGAGAATAGAAAATATACATGGACGAGAATCTTCAATCCAAGCACTGTCCAAATCGATAGACTTTTATTAGTGAAATACACGTGTGTGAATTTGGGGGAGGGCAAAAACTAGCATCTTTAAAAAGCCCAGTAAGCATAGTTTGGGATTCCGACAGCAAAAACGCGAGTGTGCCGCATCGCTAAACGCGCGAAAACACGCGAGACAAAAAGAAAATTGACATGGGTGAGAATATCCACACCAAGCACAGTCCAATTAACAAATGGTAAACGCCATAGCGTGTACTATTGAGTTATGGATGCACGCGGGAGGTTGCTAAGCACGAAAGAAGCGTAAGAGTCGCACGAGGCGATAGCCTCGTGCGACTCTAGCTTCTTGAATGCTTAGCAAACCTCCCAAGTGCATCCATAACTCAATAGTGCACGCTATGGCGTTTACCATTTGTTTTATAACATAACATTGAGACATTGGAACAACAGAAGTCCTTTTATTGAGCTACATCACAAAAAAATGTTCGTGTAGTCTTACATGACAAGAAAAAACAAGCGCGCGAAAATTCATTCATGACAACCGACTGCACACCAGTAACTTGATAAAGTTTCATCTTCACACAACTGTGAAGACAGTTTCGCATTTCTGGGAGAAGGACGCCGGCCATTACTTTGGAAACAATGTCTGTCAAAAGATTTGCTTTGTAAACATTGGCACACACGTCAGCAGCGTACACCCATGGGCAAATAGTAGACGTTAAATTAACCAATCAGAGCGCGCGCTTTGCTTTAGTTATGTTATAAATTGATTTATAACATAGCCTTAGCGAAGCGCGCGTTTTGATTGGCTAATACGCTTGATCCATTTGCCCGTTCGTTGCACGCTGAGGACAGATTGTTTATTTGTACTTATTCTCGGCAATTTTTTTCATCGATGTGGACACTTTTTAAAACATAATTCCTATTCCTGAAAGTTGCAAAATATAATAGTATTTTTTTAGGAATTAAAGGCTGCGCGCGCACGACGATGACTGCGCATGATTACGCGCGAGTGGAATGACGAAATAGACAAAATTAAAAAATCGTCACAAACGAACAACCAAATTGTCTCGAGGGTCTGAGATGGAAACTGGCATTGTCCCTAGAATTGGTAGGGTTAGTAGCTGGGGGGAGGGGGTTAAGTTAACTTCGTGGTTTTGCGTAGTCGGCTTTTACAGACGCTACTTCAAACGGAAAACGTTATGTGTGGATTGTCTATAAATGGTGTAGTATTGCACCTTTTATATACAGTGCACATATAACGTTTTCCAGATCAGATTCAAAAGAAGTGAAAAAAAAAAAAATGCAGCAAACAGCGATATATCGTACAGAAGAAGAACCAGCAAGGGCGAAATAGGAAACATCGAGCACTGTATTGTTTTATTACAAGTTTTATTTCAGCTTTCAACTTTCTGTATACTTCCAGTTCAACATCCAACGAGTTGCTACTTAATTCGGTGCAACGTGACTGGCAAACAATAATAATTGTATTTAACAAGTAACGAAGTTATTTCATCAATTTCGCTAAATTGTCCTTTCTACTTCAAAACAGAACAAAATGACGCAAGCAAGTCACGCCATCATGTATTAACTTTGTAACATCATGGGTAGAATATACTTGAGAGTTACAATCTAATAGTCACGCCATCATATATTAACTTTGTAACATCACGGGTAGAATATACCTGAGAGAAACAATCTAACAGTCACGCCATCATGTATTAACTTTGTAACATCATGGGTAGAACATACTTGAGAGAAACAATCTAATAGTCACGCCATCATATATTAACTTTGTAACATCATGGGTAGAATATACTTGAGAGTTACAATCTAATAGTCACGCCATCATATATTAACTTTTTAACATCATGGGTAGAATATACCTAAGAGTTACAATCTAATAGTCACGCCATTATATATTAACTTTGTAACATCATGGGTAGAATATACCTGAGAGATACAATCCAATAGTCACGCCATCATATATTAACTTTGTAACATCATGGGTAGAATATACCTGAGAGTTACAATCTAATAGTCACGCCATCATATATTAACTTTGTAACATCATGGGTAGAATATACCTGAGAGTTACAATCTAATAGTCACGCCATCATATATTAACTTTGTAACATCATGGGTAGAATATACCTGAGAGACACAATCCAATAGTCACGCCATCATATATTGACTTTGTAACATCATGGGTAGAATATACCTGAGAGACACAATCCAATAGTCACGCCATCATATATTGACTTTGTAACATCATGGGTAGACCAGACAGCGAATAGGTGTTCAGCCAAGAACAGAACATACCTCTAAAATGCACTCATTTATATTTAGCTTTAAGTTTCACGACGTGATCTGTTTTCTCATAATTAATTCAACGAAAGATCAGCGTGTCATCTCTACTGGCATGTGGTTTAGGGATCCTCGTTGCTTTACCACCTTCAGCTCAGCTCACCAGGGAAAGATATTCTAGGAGTTTGCCATTATGTTCCAAATTCTTTGATGTGCCACGAAAAAGGTTTAGCGCTCGCGGCTCCTCGGGTGTGGCCGCTCCCATCGTGCACTGCATACCATCGAATGCCAAGTATAACATTTTTAATGAGACACTACCCCATTAAATTTCTCTCTAGTGGCCTTATTTGCCATTCCTTATGTCAAGGCATGAGATAGGCAGTTCATGGGTTAGCTGAGTTTGAAGTTTCTTTTTCTTTTTTTCGCGGGGTGTACTAATCGTATGGAGTTGATTCCGTTCAGTGAACCGATCGTTTCTAAATTTTGTTTTCAGTTCCATTGACGTATTGTCTCCGATTTTCTTTGTCTTCGCCATGCTCTTATTTTCGCAAAGTTATTTTTTCATCAAAAAGTCGGTTCTTAGAGGTACTGGGAGATTTTGTTTGGAAATAGAGAATGAAGACTTCTTTCTTCTTCAGCGCCCCAAGAAAATGGTGATTCTTTTTCCTTATTGGATCTTTGGAAATAGAATGGAACCCCGGAGCCTATTATTTTTTATTTCAGGTTTCAGCAATACTTAGTCCCTGGCAGTAGAGTATATTGTATATAAATACGATCGAACGCCTTGCAGATTCTCGAGCACATTAGCAATTCATCTCTAGTCAGGAAGAAGAGGGATCACATAATTCTCTACACAACATGAATTAATACAATATATATTTTTAATTATTCATTCATTTAATTATTTAGCACTATTAGCGTTCAAAATAAGCTGCTCTTAATCTAATAACAAGTTTCATGATTGAACAGGTTACAAACATCAAGTACATGTTAGCCAGCGTAAATGCCAAGCGCTCGCGTAATACGCCAGGAATAGTCGAGTTGAAGCGGCAAGAGAGAGAGAAGCCGCGCGGATCTCTCCACCCGCGCGGGTCTCTCCACCCGCGCGCGCCCTAAGTACATTTAAATTTACCAAACATATTTATATGAGCTAAGACTCGGGTTTGTACCAAACAGAATAGTTTGGTTTGCCAGCTGATATTAGTCCAAAATTCCCTCAATGTACATACAGCAAATCTGGCATTTGAAACTGATACCACTATCTACTGTAGGTTTTAGAAGCTTGAAGGTTCAGAAGCAACCTGTACTAAGAGCGGGACCTGGGTCTACGTTCCTAAAACCTCTGCTCTCCGGGCCTCATTTTTTCAAGGAGTGTCATATATTGCTTGTCTTTCCAGATTTCCGGTGAAAACCTTCCTGCAAAAAGGAACGAAGTGAAATTACCAATCAAAATCGATCCACAAAGCTCATTATATTCTTAAAAATAGAAAAATGCTAGCGCTGACAAGGGTGATTTTGAAAAAAGAAATGTGCATTTGATACATCATTTGCGCGACAAAAAAAGTCGTTGAACATTCCACAGCGTCTTGTCTATAAACACAGGTTTCATCTCAGTTATTCTGTTGTCCAAGTTATTATGAATTTTTGAATTTTAAAGTTATGAAATAGCGAAGAATACAAGGCAACAACAGCAGGTGTGCGGCTCATTTTAAACAAAATCTACATAAAGTTGAAGTTTGAGTCTGTTCAAAGAAGCCCTGATAAATTACCTAATGCGAGGTCGGGTAAATAACTACAGCGAAAACCGGTAAATATCAGTTTCCGAGTTCAAAATATCCCGGGTAACGAGAAAACAGATTTCAAATTAAATAATATCGAGCTGAAAGGACTCAAATTGAATGATGCAAAATTTTTCAAATAACGGAGACGAACACTCGTCAGTATCAATACAACAATTTTCCACAAACACCTGCTTAAGATGGAATTAAAATGAAACATGTTAGAAACTGTCCTCGGTATCCCGCCAAGTTTGGCATCTACTTCCTAAGTAATAAAGTTTGAACGATATCAAAGCAAACATATCTTCGGCTTGAATGAAAGTCTATCTTTTCAGAGTCTTTTCTTTAGCATTGCACTTTTCTGATCAGCTAGCTATCTTCAGCCTTTTCAAAAACATCGCTATTATTATGTGTCAAGTCGATACCACCTAGGCGTTTTCTCATAATCCTGTAAAAAAAAGCGAACTTTCTCGAAAGCAAATGATTAAAAATAAGCCAAGGATGCATCGCTTTCAATTTAAAGTTTCCTTCCTGTCTTTTGAAGAGTATTATTAGCAAAGAATGAGTGCGTTTAGTACATTAGCCAGCCACGCGGTATTACAAACGACAACGCACTTCCAGTGGAAATTCAACCCGGATCCGAAGACGCTGGCTTCTCCGGAAATTTGTGTCGAATGACCCTTTACATTGGTAAATCATGATCAAGCTTTTAAAAACCTATATCGAACCAACAAGGGCAGTCTTGCTGTCGACAAACCCGCTGCAGGTTATCGAATACTTTTTAAAAATTGAAAGAAATAAAACTGGGGTGTGAATTCAATATTTGTTGTTATGCTTACCAGTGTGCATGAGAGAAGCAGATTTTTGCCCCGCCTGAATTTGAAATTACCACAGAAATTCATTAGCTGTAATTTTATTGATGTTTCAAATTTGAAGTGGGCATAATGTTCCACTGAGTTTAACTAATGATAGCCAGAAAGAAATAGAAAGTGCACCTGCACTCTAGAAAATATCCGTCTTTCTTTTTTTGCCTAACAATCAAACTATCACTACAGTCGCGAATTGGAATATTAAAATATACCAAACGCTAAAATAGCACAACAGCGCAAGCTGTAAGCCGTTTGCTGCAAATTCGATGCCGTTTCTACCTTGGAAATCATTATTTTTAAACCCGTGATAAAGCTGCAAATGTCTTGTTTCCCAATCAAATATGCTGATGGTCTGTCCTCGAGGGAAAAAAAAAACATTAATGTCCCATCAGAAACTTAAAGAAACTCGGAATAGAATTTTTTTTTTTTTTTGCTTCTTCGCTCATGGACGTTTCAAAAGATCTTTACATCTAAACGTGACAATCAGGTTTAAGTCGAGCTACAAAGCTGGAGGTCAGAAACCAACTGGGAAAATATGTTACATTTGCATAGCATATAAATTTACGATTAAATACACAGCTTTTTTGTACATGTGTTAGAGGCTTGGCATTTCGTTTTACAGGTTTTTACATGAAACGAGAGCTAAAAACTGCAACAAACATTTACAAATTAGAAATACTATGTTTAAACCCGTGATAAAGCTGTACATTTCTTGTTTCCCAATCAAATATGCTGATGGTCTGTCCTCGAGGGAAAAAAAACATTAATGTTCCATCAGAAACTTAAAGAAACTCGGAATAGAATTTTTTTTTTTTACTTCTTCGCTCTTGAACGTTTCAAAATATCTTTACATCTAAACGTGAAAATCAGGTTTAAGTCGAGCTACAAAGCTGGAGGTCAGAAACCAACTGGGAATATATTTTACATTTGCATAGCATGTAAATTTGCGATTAAATACACAGCTTTTTGCGTTTGAGGCTTGGCATTTCGTTTCACAGGCTTTTACATGAAAAGCGAGTTGAAAAGTGCAACAGACATTTACAAATTGGGACTCGCAACGGAAATTTCATTAGTTTAATGAGAAAGTATGGCTTGTCAACGAGAATTAATTGTTTTCCGTTTTCTTGGTGTCAAGCACGCATTCGCCTTTAAAAGCATCTACGATCAACTTCTTTTCTTTTGCGCAGCAGCTGTTTCCAGATGCTTTTTACAGACTTCCAATTTCTTGAAAATGGTAGCTTTGGAGAAACGAAACCGTACTAAAGAAAACATTTACTGTGCACTGACTTTCTCGCTAAATAAATCCACGCCATTTTCGAACATAATCAACTCATTGATTCTTCTAAAGTAAGGAATCCATAGCATATCGATGGGTCATTTCTCGAGTGCACTTACATCCAATACGCATATTTTTACCGATGAAAACAAAGCGGGGGTTTTGGCAAATGCTAGCCCTGGAATTCCTTGTGAACAGAGGAATCGATTAGTAGACGAAATCTGTACACCTTTACATAAAAAGCACTACAAGCTTGGGTAGATTGCCATTAACAAAAGGATCTTTTCCTCTGTTTTCTTGTTTTCACATTTGAATCGAAATTAAAAACCCTATAGTTACTTCAGCCCTGTTCGCACAGGGCGTGGGAGGGGGCAATACTGGCACACCTCTCTCCGGTAGAACTGATACCCGAGGGGTTTCCACTCTTTATCTAAGTTAAGTTATGTCGCGTAGCAAAACGCTCGTCGGCGTAAACCGGGGCGTCAGACACGCCCCAAACAAAGCAGTTCTTGAAAGAGGCAGTACTCATCTTTCCCGACAAAAGTCCGGCCTGAACTTCTATGATGTACCGGTACTAAAAGGCGAGCGTGTACAACGCTTGTGATGTTAATTTGCTGATATTTCGGCGTTCGACTTGAATTTGAAAAAGTCCAGCGCTAATCTGGAAAAAATGGCGTTTTCTCAGGTGCGTTTGAAACAACACCACAAACAAAAGAGAGCGAAACTCGGTTTAGCTAAACAGACTTAACAATTTTAATTTGTTGGGACGTTTCGCCTCTTATTAGGGATTAGAGTTGGGTGATTCTCGACTTATGTGCGATGAACAACAAATCATTAAGATTACTGCTTCAATACAGGAGCCTAGAAGACCATTTTCAGCCTAACGGAAAGGACATCAGCTGTTCCTGCTGCTGTAATTTCTTATTTTTATGTAGCTCGTCTAAATTTCTCATTCTGTATCATAACGCAATTATTTTAAGAGCATCGATATTTTGACGCCATTCTGTAGCGCCCTGAGGCGAGTCCTTTGCTTTGATATCGAAGTGCCGATAACATTAACTTGTAAAGAATCAAATAAATATGGTAATGTACGTATTAAGAACTCGCCGCTCTTTCCAAACCGCTGCGCTCGAGTGAAACGGCTCCGAACGCGCACTAAAACGTAACCGGACTTCGCTTAATTGCACAAAAAAAACCAACATAATCACACTCACGTCGTAAAAGTTAAAACAAAATTACAAACCATCCAAAGCGCTCAGTGTTTGGAAACCGATAACAACATTAACAACATTAATACATATGATCTTATTAGAACTCCACCATTGATTCAAGTGATTCAAAGCCGCCGTAAGGAAAACACAGCATTCGTTGAATACACTAAAACCTGAAAATAATAAACTTTTCATGTTTGTTTACCAGACCAGCAAGCATATACCGACGCACACATTGAGTAATAACATCAGGAAATATGCCACTAAATATCCATATACATAAAATACGAAAATTAATTTCCAAGGCCGAAAAATACCCGCCGACATAACAGCTTTTAATATTAGCTACGAAATTTTGGAAAGCGCTTACCGAACATTTACTGGAAATATTAAGGTACAAACGTATGATTCCATAAAAGAAAAAGTTCCTAAAATGGCCGCAATTCGTACTTTAGAGCGAAATGCTTCAGTACTTGAAGATGTCAAAAGGTGCGCATTTCTTGTTGAATTTATTTCCATAAGAAATTGCGTTGCTCAGCTTTCGCGATATTTATTGGATCCGTTTGAAAATTCTTCAAATATTCAAAGAGTTGAAAAGTTGTTCGGACGGATTTCCTCGTCGAGTTGTTTTTTTATTGATTCAACCGCAAGATAAAAGCTTCACAAGAATGCTGAAGTAATTATCGCTTAAGAGGGCGGACGGAAAAAGCTTGTCGTTGACTTGAATGCCGACAGCGAGTATAAAGACCAATCTAGCAAACAGTACTCGAGTTCCTTTGATAACCCATCCAAAGAAATTTGCAAGACAAAGCGAGACGAGACTCTTCTTGCGAAGAGCAAATATACAAAGATGTTTCGCGAATACGCTCAAAGAACGAATGTTGATATTCGTTTATTTTCAACTGTTAAAAGACTGTCGATTTTTTTTGAACATCTGCATATCCGTAGACAACACTGATGAGTCAAAACCTGCAGCTGAACGACAGAAATAGCTAGAAATTTTGACAATTGCATGAATCTTTTATCGAGAAGAAAATGTTAATTGGTGAAATCTTGCAGTGACAAAGGGCGCATACGGTCTCAGTCTTACTGTTCATATTTCAAGTATGGATTCTCTCGTTGTCGATGGTAGATTTTCAAATTTTTCCTCCGAACTAGCGGCAATTCTTGCTATGTATTGTCAAATTACGCTATTAAAAGATATTTGGAACTCAGGGGAAGCGGTTTAAAGGGAAATCTCCTTTGAAAAGAAATGCCATTAAAGACAAGACCTTTTGTTTGCCATGAACAATATTTTCGCGCAACATGGGGAAATAAACACCACGCAATGTAAATTTATCGAAAATATGATTATTTGTACGCATCGGGAACCAAAACGTGTTGTAACGTTAAGTGAGCTTTTCTTTGAAATTTCCTCCAGTAATATAATTACTAACGACTTTATTCCAGGCAAATGGTCGTCTTTTGACAATTTGAATTCAGTTACCTCTGTGAAATTACGTGCATAATGATCACAAGTGACAGGGAGAAGATCATGGGAAAAGTCGCTAAATGGTGCACCTGTTTGTAGATTGAGTTCAAACCATCATTGATCAATTTGCTGATGCAAGTATCCGCGGCATGCTTGAAAGCGCTAAAATCAACCTTGTATTAGCAATTCCTGTATAAACATTCTCCCCCAGTAGCGCCTCCATAGCGTACTACTTTATAGCAAGTACGAGCTGGCGCGAAAAACGTGCGTTCGCGAACAGACTACATTCTACTCTTGAAAAGGGCGAGATACTATGGTTCCCCTCTGCGGGGCATCATTTAGAGAACAAAGACGAGGAAACAAGCAAGTGTCGTAGGCTGAGGCTAAATTGTGCTAGACCATCTTACCAGGCCATTAAAAACGAGCAATTAGAGGCGATTGATAATCTTTCTTTCAAAGAAACTCGTTTATTTGGCCGAAAAGCGATCGATCTCTTGGCAACGCCTTGCGCGCAATTTCATTAATCAACCCAGCAGACGTATGTGTTGTAACAAATGGTTGAACACGGGCCGCCAGCAAACAGCACATTACTCAGCGCTAATTTGAAATGGGAAACATTATGGCAAACACATGATGGGTTACCATGCAAACATTTAATAGCGCAAAATATGGTGGGACGTCAATAGGGGTAGCTTAAAGCGTTCAGGCGAAAAATCAAAACTATTTTTGTGCCAAAGACAAATTACTAAGTCAATACGCAATGCGCTCTGAAAGATTATACAACAGAATAGCGTGGTGTTGTGATGGCTCTGTCGAAGTTTGTATTTGCTTCCGAGCAAATAGCGCCACTGTAACCGAGCAATTGCAGATTACTTCGGAGAATTCGATTCGATGATCGAATGACAATAGAAAAACGCATGTTGAATAATTTACACCGAACAAAGAACAACGCCACTGACAGAAAAACAACTTTTTCCAACTTTTTTATGTCAAGCTATCGGTTTGGGAATAAGTATTGCGCTGGGTCCAATGATCAGTAATAAGAAAGCGATACAAGACAAAAACCGAATTTCATAATCAATTTAAAACCTCGTTAATATTTTTTTAAAGACAGTATCAAGGACATCGAAGTAAAATCATGTAAATGGGTCGTTATCAGTTATCGCAGGAGAAATATTTACATCCTAGCTTTCAAGTCGCCAGGAAATGAATTGTGGAAGAAGAGATCTTTCTCCGCCCTGGAGAAAAATTAATTTAGAGAAGCAGGGTGCGATAACAGAAAAAAAAATTAAACAAAATGGAATAACACTCGTTTCGGAAACTTGCAAGCGGTAAAGCCTTTTAGAAGACGGCCTGAAATAGTTGTGATAAGTAAAACAGACGGAAAACACAAGTTATTTGGGCTGAAAAGCTCGATTAAACGCCACAATAAACAGGAGGCTTTTCAAATGAAGGTTTAATAACAACATTCACCGCATGGCATGGACTTTGAGAACAAAGGTGGGCTGCCGTTCCCCTGGTAACTTGGATAATAACAATGTGAATGGTTTTACTAAGAGCCTTAGAAGCACAACACCACGGCATTTGGAGCGACTAAGGGAAAAAATTAAAAGAGTTTAAAACAATTATCGCGTCCATTGATGCAGAGAGCGCTTCTGGGCGGTGAATTGTGGAAAGACAGCGAGAGAGCAATTTTATGACGAGATTGAAACAAGAGGACATGACTTGCTAATTGTTAGTGGGTTAAATTAAATCCGAAGGGTAGAAAATCTGTCTCTTTTGTCTTCTGTGACAGATTCGCTAGAATAAGACATGATCTTTTGCTCCCTACCTGAGAAAACAAAAAACATTTTTGTTTTTCTTATCTCAATGACAGTTTTTTGGACTTGGCTGTCCGAGTCACTATCGACGGAAATTTTTTTCTCCTTTCTTTGCGCGCTTATTCACAGACCGAAAAAAAGTATTGTCTCAAATCAATATTCATTGGCATGTGTCCGAAATCTTAAAAAAGAAAAAACTGCCTGGCAACCATAATCAGCTGTACCAACACAGGCTCATTTACTCGCGTCACTAGCGAAAAGCGAATTGAAAGAAAGCCACGTCTTTTCAATTTGCAACTGAGCGTGAACTTCGGCGCGTTGCGCTGATGTTGTCTCAAAATTGGCCTGTGTCGGCTCGTTGGGCTTTTAAACTCTGGCAGCGAGAAAGCGCGTTGAGTAAAAGGTGCGGTGCTTAACTCATTTCAACGTATTACGGGACTGAAGGCTAGCGCTGCTGTCATCTAAGTGCTCTATTATGGAAGAATTCCAGCTGACCTAACATAAAAGAACATACATCAGGGCGACAACAGATCGTAGTCAATAAATAAAATGCAAAGAAATTAAGGATTTGCCACTGTAAATGAATAGTGGAACGGACATCAACAGAGGTACTGCCCGTAATCTCTTAAATTGTGCCTCAAAAATCGTAGACACTTCGACGACAGTGAAAAAAGAGTCAATACTTCGCTTGCACCTGCTGTGTCGAATGACCTTCGTTTAAAGCCATCGCTTTTCCGTTCCATCGCTTGGCTCATAGTTTTGTGTTTTCTAGTTTAGAAATTTTCACTCCTAATATTTTGACTAGCTGAAGAGGAAAGCAAAATCGCAGTGATGACCAAATTCACTTCATTCAGCGTCGCGCGAAAGTTTTAAAGCGAATTAACATATCACGGAGTAATATCAACAGTCCCTTCGACAGCATGAATCAAACATTCCTCACCTCAGAGAAAAATAAAATAAGCGAATGCCGAAACGGTCAGATTATCGTTAGCGTTTCGGCATCTTTAATTTCGCTAACCCAAGGAAAAAGACATGATATGAATTGAGACTTAAAAGAATAGTAATGAAGCGTCTTGCTGTGATTAGGCCAGGGAACCAAAACCCGATCGTCTTGTGTATTCTACGCGCTCCTAAACATTACGCACATCAAGTGCGTAGAAAAAAACCGAAATTTTCCAGAAATAAGAAAAGTCTTAAAGCGATATAAACCATCGTTAGACGCTGGGGTGGTTTAAAATGCTCAGAAAAAACGCAATTAAAATGGATCACTACAACGAGAGTTGGAACGCTTTCATTGTTGACACTCGAGACAATGAAGAAAAAAATTCAACCATCGGAATCGTAAACTATGCTTAACTGTCGCTTTACATTTACTCTCGAAAATGCCTATTATTTCGATAAAAATTCTTTGCGTTTTCGGCGACAATCTCGCTTTTTTCGAATTTATAGGCGAATCAAGATCTTCGAGGATGAAAAGGGGAAAAACTATGTAAACGTTAATTGCAAACATTGGAGCGAGATAATGAATATTCGTAATCAAGTAAAATTCCAATATGGTTGAAATCGTCTACAACTTCACCAATGCATTGAAACCGATGAAAAACCGAAATTTCTGTCTCAAATTGTTTCCACAGATAAAATGAATTTTCCCAACAAAATATCATTTCTAACAGAAGCGAAAATGAATTAAAGTTTGGAACACGTGCATACGTAAATTCTATCACACACATAGGGTGCGAAAACAAACCTAGAATTTTCGTTCAAACGTATTTTCGCATTTGGCGAAAAGCGTTTCGTAAGTATCTTTATTGCCGATACGACAAATAACGCTGATCATTTCGAAAAATGTATGGTTTAGGTAAACAAATAAAAAAGGTAGCTTTCCGTGGCGATCGCGCGCAAAATTTTCTAATAACGACTAACTCGGCAGTTGTGTATCGATCACATATTCATTTTAATGGTTGATCCGGCAACGCACATTGTTGAATACTTGTGTAGAAAGCAACAATGACATGGAAACAAGCGCTGGTGGTTTTGACAAGGAATTCCTTCCGAAACAGAAGGGTTGTCCTAACAGCGACAGCGTGAAACAGATCGACAAACAAAGAGTCAGCCACGATTTTTGCTTCGCAGTAAATTAAAGAAAGTTTGCGCGAGGATTCGCTTTTGACAAATGTTTCTATTATACAATGGCGAGCACGCCATCTGTTTTCAAACTGCCCGAACTCGCCGAAATAGTAATTCAATATTCGGTCTTCCACACAGATAAAAACCCTAAGGCTGCACGAGTGCTGTAGAATAACAGACGCCAAATTCTCATTCGATCAAAGACTTAAAGGTCGCAAAAACACGATGAGAGCGCGCGAAGTTACGCGGGTGCCATGTTATATCTTTTAATCGCGCGAGCGCGCAAATCTATCTAAGTTGGCAGCCGATCTTGCGATCTTCGTCAGGAAAACACCGCACTAAAGAGGATTAATAAGGGGGAACTAGGATACGCAAGTCGCCGGCAATTTCATTAGATTCCATTCTTTGATTTTATCTTTGACTCAATGAGATTCTTGAGGGGAGTGATTACTGTCCGTCACGACTATATCTAGCAAATTAGACTGCGCGTATTGCGTTTATGAGGAGTTCTCAATGAGTCGCACTGCGGAAATCTGCTTTGAAAACTTAAAATGAACAACAAAGGCCAGTTGAATATTTTCTTCCGTTTACTGAATAGAAGCTTTCCATCAAAGAATCCGCTAAAATTCTACGAAATATTAACATCAGGAAAGTGGGAAATTTTCCTTTTCTGTGACAGCTGTGTGTTTCTCAGAGCAAACACAACTCGCCTACTACCACGACACACAAAACAACTAGCAAATTGGACATAAAAAATTATACAGATTTGAACTACTTATAACTTAAAACTAGATCTTCGCAAATTTACAGTGTGTGAAAGAATTCGCCCAGCTATACGTTCTCATACATAAAAAAATTTGTACAATACGCTTCTAAATTCATAAGGCAAGTTTGTGGCATTGTCTTGCCTCTGTAAATATAATACTATTTTACAATTTTCGTACAAGAAATCTACAGTGTCATAGTTTTTTTTTTTTTTACTCCTTGCTATCGAATAGCGAGTTCAACCTTGTCTAACCGGGACCTGAAGAACGATAACTTGGCGATTTTCGGGAGGGTGGCATTTGTTTATGTGACGCGTAAGACCAGGCGAACTGTAAAATGTGCTAGAGCAGTGTTTACAAGAGTAAATTTCACCTGTATGGATCCTCGCATGTCGATCAAGGCTCCCCTTATTGGCGAATCCATTACCGCAAACGTTACAAATAAATGTCTTGGGCCCCACCGCGTGGTTAAGAACGTGTTTTGCGCGGTTTGTCAGACTCCGGAACACTTTGCCACAGTACTGACACGGATACGGTCGGTCGTCGTTGTGGTTGTTCATATGTTTCCTAAGGTAGGCTTTCCGTCTGAACGTTTTGTTGCAGACTTCGCAGACAAACTGTCCTTGACTGTTACCGACCGGGCTGCTCGATCGCGCCTCGCTCTCCACGGCTGTTGTGACAGCACCATTTTTGCCGTTGTCCTCGGCGCTGGTTTTTGGACTGTTTGGGAGCTGCGGTTCGCGTTGAGCGGGCGTTTGCGTCGGGGTTGCTTTTTTTTCGTGCGGCGAGCGAGGTCGATGCCATCTTCGATGCGATGCCAGGTTTGCCGGGCAGCTGAAAACTTTGTCGCATTCTGGGCATCGATATTCAGTGTGCTGAATTCCGCTACACTTGTGCTGAGCAAGCGAAAATGGATCCGAGTACACCTCCTGGCAGAGCTGGCAGATAAATTGGGACTGCGGCAACGGTCCCTTGGGCTTCGGAAAGTCGTACTTGTCCGAGATGGCAAACTCCTTATGTTCGAGAACTGCGGTTTTGCCACCATGATCTGTGTGTCGTTCGTTAAGGGCTTCGCGTCCGCCAATGTTATCTTTACTCCTGTTGTTTTTGTCGCGGCTCTCGACTAGCGGTGGCGGGTTAGGTTTGAGCTTCTTTGCTGGCGAATTCTCCTTCTCCTTTTCCACTTTAAAAGGCTTGAACGCGCTGCTTGGGAAACTGCCGTTAGCTGTCCCCGTCGATGTGAGCAGCGAACTTAACGAAGTTAACACCGGTGCTTTATCCGAGTTGGCCGTCGATGAATGCATAATGTCCGAAACCGCAGACGCTGTGGAAAGCACAACGCTATCTAGTTCACGATACGCTGGGACCGCATCGTACTCCAAAGTTCTTTTCTCTGATGCACTTGCTTCGACGTATGACCTCTTGTTCTTCTTCACCAGAAATGCTTTAGGCATGATCGCGCTTCTTTTGTCAACTCAGCTACACTACCAGTAGCTGCTTTGAAAATATTTTTTTCTGGGTCAACCAGGAACCGTCGGTTTCCAATAAAAATAATAATAATAAACGCGTTCGTTGAAGTTTTTAAACCGTTATCAAGGCTTTTACACTGACCCGTTTCCGCTCTTTAAAGTTATCCTGTTTGGTGAAGTCCAGCGGCGAAATTTCTCGGCTCAGCTCGAGAGATGTCGACACTATCTGCTGGAAGCTGAAATGTTCTTAAGGTCGGAAACGCAAATGTTTTAATTGTGTCCGCGCCGGCAGCTGCTCGATCATACGGTGGTTGTTAAGAGGTTTAAGAACTGTTCATTGAAATGTCACACGCGCGAACTCCTCCCTTTGTTAAATATGTTTTTTTGTTGATCTATCCTCACACGTGTTGAGTATTGTTTCAATGGCGGGTGTGCGGCCGTATTAACATTTCATTAAAACCGAGGGTGTGTCGCGCTTAGCCTTGCTGCCCTAATTCGAGCAACGGTCTTGGATTTTCTCGAATATCGCCCAGCTTCCCGATAAAAATCTTCCCAGCGAATGCGGATATTGAATTCGGCTATTTGCTCATAAAATCGCTCATATTTTCGCAAAACAACCACAAATAATGCCTTATGCAAATCGTAATGTTTATGCATAAACAACAGTTTCCGGCAGAAACGGTACGCAGGGTCTAATTACGCGGTAATTTAGAACACGTGGCCTTGATTGACATCTGTCCTAAAACGATGGCCTTTCATTGGCCAATAAATGGTTATAACAAACCGTTTCATTGGTTAGATATCAATAGCTTCATGCCATAACATGATTTACATTTTATTATTCTTTGGAACAGCAAGAATTTAGGCTCTTTATGTGATCACGGCAAAAAACAGAAAGTTGAATACCGGAACTAACGATGAAGGGTTGAAAGGGACACTCTCTTCCAGTTTACAAATGAGACAGAAAAACATCGCTTGAAAAATTGCTTTTCGGGGAAGCCATTTTCGTCAAATTACGCTTGAAAGACGCGGTAAAAATTCACTAAAGCTCGCTAAAGACCGCGTTTAAGCGGCGAAAAAAATTCATAGGCCAAGAGCAGATGTTTTAGCGAATCCCTAACACGATTCTGAATAGATTAGGGGAATTTACCAGCGTAAGCTCGGATCATTTAAAATAAAAGATCATTTCAGAATCATTCTCTTCATCCATAAACCGCCCAATATCTCCAAGTTTTTAATTTATTTATTTTAGACTATGCGAACAAGAATGATCTACTCAAAACTAGTAAAATTGCATTACTACGGATACTTTCGCCTTTTTACGGGAAATTAACAAAGGAAGGAAAAGCGCTTTGACGATGCATAGTTTAGGGAGATTTTTTTTTACAACAGGAAAATTGTTTGTGGTATAATCTGCTCTTCGAACTGAGAAAAAAGCACCAGAAAATTCGGAAAAGAGTGTAATACGTGAACTTGGACATTAAAACGAACACGGCAGCTGTGTTGTTCTTTTTGTTTTTAATTTCCTCCCGCTTACAACTGCGTTCGTCATTTTCGACTTTTTCACCGATTGCAAAGTTATTCCTACGCTAGGGAGGTTTCGACAGTGCCGTGAAAGTGTTCTCGCAATGAAAAAAGCTTAACTACCGTTGCCTGGGAGAGTAAATCTATTCTGTATCGGTTGGAATGTTTTGTCATTCGACTCAAACGTGTTCTGCAGGGGTAAAAAAAACTCGGGGTTCCATTTAAACAAAGTAAACATCCTTTGCAAGCATTGTATAACTCCAGGCCATCACAATTAAGCTTATTGACAAAGTGTCTTCGTAGCCTTTTTCAATCTTCAAATCTATCGGCTCGTGCGGATGTCCTTTGCTGCCACAATACAACGGCCTCTCGAGATTGGCCAAAAGATTTCAAAAGCCTTCCTTAGGAATTGTCTTCACATCATTACAGTCGCTTGGACTACGCAACCAAAACAATTTCAGCTTGCTTTTTGCAGTTCCAAAAACAAAGAGAACGCGCTAACTGTTGCAAGCGCTCTGCTCTCGTCAAGGCATGCAGGCAATTCAAACACTTCGCTTTTCAATAGGAAATTGATAAGAAATATTCGCACTAAAACAAAGGTACTCGATCGCAAAGTGAGTTTCTCTTCAAGAGCGCCCTTCCAGCGCGGTTTTCTCAAACTGCTTTCATCTGAAAAGAGCATCGAAGTGTGCACAAGATGGCTTTTAATTTTGTAAAATAAATAATTTAGGAGAACTCACTCGAACGAGAATTAAAGATCGCTGTCCTCGGATAATTACAAAAACACAGCGAATGTCAGGGCAGGTGTAATCTTGAATAAATGAATACAATTTTCGAAAAGAATAATTAGAGAATTTATTGTACATTTCTGAAGACACTTTGACCAGAATTTACATATGTATGGACATCATCTGCGAAGTTGATCGCTTCTCTCACGGTTTAAATCAAACGATAATAGAGCAATTTCAAGGAGAACTGACGCCGAAAAAACGTATCAGTGAGTGAACGGAAAAAAGCGTCGCGCATAATAACGCAAGTTTGATCTTTCGGCCGCGAGCTCTGTCCGCGTTTCAAGACGATAAATGTGCTTTTAGGTCTCAACTGAACAAAGAGCCAAGTGTAAATAGAACAGAGAAGGCAGTGATCGGAAATCTGTTGATGAAAATATGACAAAGTTCAAGAATGCAACAGCCGCCGCAGGGTGTAACCAGAAAAAAGTTATCTTCACCGAGCGACTTGTCAGTTTTCCTCCGGCCAAAGGCCTCCTTTTCCGAACGATTAACTACGCTTTCAAAGCATAAAGCAGAGTTAACAGACAAAATAGAAATAAAGAGAGCTCAGATTCTGGAAACAATTCCACTCAAGATTGAATAATATTAAGAAAAGCTGGCTTCAAGATTGAGACGAAATCGTTGTCGTTTATAATCGAATGATTTATATGTTTGCTCCCTAACTGATTAAAAAAAATTTATTGCCCTTGGAAAAAATGATTATCGAAGGCACTTTGTTGAGCAATTTCGTCTACGAAAATTGTTTTATGCAATGCTATCACGACCATTATTCTTCCAAGGGAAGATTTCAAGAGGTTTCTGTGTCGTATTTGCGTGCCATTCGGGTACAATACAATCCTAAAGAATTCGTCCCACGAGGAATAGGCCACTCGGGTGTCGTGTTAATTGAGTTTTTCTACAAATGCTTGCAAACGAAGCAAGGTTTTGTTATTCTAATCATCAGAGCACACTGGCACACATTCAAAGGGAACTAGGTTCAAACAGCTGTTCGCATTTGCATTTTAACAAATGAAATTCGACACAATTCGACTCAAGAAATTAAAGGGAAAGGAGAAAAATGGCAGGGTATAACTACACACCTTGAGCGCTCCTATAGCAACGAAGGGTTTTATCACGGAAAGCTGTAAAATACGGAAAATGAGAAAACAAAGCTAGAATTTTTCATTGCGACATAGACTTTAAAGTGATGCTTAAGGGAGTAAAAATAGTATTCCTGGAGTTTGATCGTGATATTTTTAATCGCTCAAAATTAGAAAAGAGATAGATATCCGGCCCCAGGTTATCAACAAGGAATCGTTCCATTACGCCTGGCGACATAAAAGCTATTCATTTGAAAGGCTTACGCCGCGAAATTCCCAAAAACATTTTCTTCTTGACGCAAAATATAATTAATTTCAAATATCGAAGTTACGTGTTGCTTTCGATAGCTTAATACAAGCGCCGCCCATTTATCAGGAAATGGAGCGTTCAGGAATTAATCACTGAAGCATCCAAAGAACTTTTTGTTTTTGTTCAAGTGAATTTATTGTAGATTTCGGGTTGGCGACCGCATCATTTTGCCGCCCTTTAAGAAAACAATTATGATAGAATTTTCAAGGGGTGCGTGCGACGACACGCGACCGAGCACGCGACCGAAGCGCCTTGTTATATTACACTTTGCGGTTCAAAACACGATTTACATAGAACAGAAAAAAGTGACCACTAAAGCATTTCTTCGGTCAAACAGCCCAATGGATGGATTTAAACAAGCTTGCCAAATAGCCTGACAGATGCATTTATACACTTACTGTTGTGTAAAAGGTCTAAAAGTGTTCGCGTGCAGAAACGTCCTTACGGCAAGGCACTTAATAGTAGATTAACACAGAGATGTCTCACTTGGAACAAATTTCCCTGTACGTGAACGCCAAATTATATTTACT
Organism: Orbicella faveolata; assembly: GCF_042242905.1. NCBI lineage: Eukaryota > Metazoa > Cnidaria > Anthozoa > Scleractinia > Merulinidae > Orbicella > Orbicella faveolata. Next base: position 34,523,097 of record NW_028301552.1, on the reverse strand, counting down.
GATCCAGTGAGCGGTACACATTTGTTACCCGTTGAAATGTTCTTCGAGCGAATGTTGAGTGATTTGTATTCATCAAAACACCACAAATTAATATGCTTTGTGTTCCCTGATTGTCGCGCGCGCAATGTCAATTTTTTTCACTAAACGACATTTTGTGATTAAAGACCGCTTTATATCAATGCTCCACACTCTTAACGAGGCACAGAACAATGTCAAAGAGTTTTACATGTTTCAGCAGACAGCTGTTCTAATTGTGAACGCCTTTTCTTCAGATTTATAAGCATGTGCTTTCGTCTTTTCCTCTCTGAACAACTTCCCCATCTCTGTGCCGCTCATCTTGGCTCAGTTTCCATGTTACTTTCGAGACTTCGACAATTTGAAGTTGTTTTTTTAGCGTAATACTATGTTTACAGCTAAAAATAAGAAGGCAATTTCTACCATCAGCCGCTTAATTGGTCAACGCTTTCTAAATCAGCATTGCGGGTCAGCGCGGTTACTCAGAAAATTCTTGTAACTAAAAGGCTATTGAACACTTAACAATGCGTAAATCTCGCAAAGTTTTCTTTTCGCGTTTTCTCCCTCCATAATTTCCTTTACCAATTGTCATTTCCCATGACTGCATTTTAAATTCCAATCACGACCTTTATTCATTTGGTCTTCATTAGCTAGAACAGCTCTTAGTTAGGTAAATTTCATTTGATTACTCTGTCTTTTAGTAACAACTCAATCAGCTGCAAGTCGGTTTAATTGAAACGCATCTTATTGTGGACACGCTTTATTGTATTCCTTTGAGAAATACTTCGATGGGTCATTAGCATGCTACAATAAAACGAATCAAACGCGTTTGTTATCAACAACGTTTCTCCTTTCAATTTCAGTGTTCTGTCGAGCAGACAGCTGACATCATCAAGTTCTCATAACAAACAGCAAAAGAAAAACATAGCAATCACTAATGAGAATTCATAGTTTGAACTCGTAACTAGAAAAGTTAAATGGGACGTTGATGAAGGGGTACAAGGTTAAATTGAATCAATCCAGAGCCAATACAAACTTTTTTCGCGAGAAATCTAAAGCATTATCTTCTTAAGGCTGCTGTAAAAATGTCAAAACTTCACGCGGAAATTTTGAATAGCAAAACGCGAACCCAAGAGAATTGAAAATCAGGTTTTATGCGATACATGGAAATATTTGATCGCGTATCTTTGGCTATAAAAGAGGCAGTAGCCGAAACGTGCTAAATTTTCATTCTGAGTGAATCAACTCTGGTAAGGTCGATCGAAGAATGCCCGATCGATCGGCCAAGGGAGCGAACCTTGGATGAGACGCAATCATTTTACACCTTCACAAACCAAACAAAGTCAAAAAGTCAAAGCAACAATAACATCGATGTATCTATATTGCTTAACAGTTTACCACGCTTTGTGCTTGTCAAAAGAAACCTTCAACACACGTGCTCCGAGCAAAGACCACGCTCTCTCTTAATACTGTTTAGCCAACTATTTCTATTATTATAATTAAGCGGCACCTTCCTATTGTCTCGGAAAGCTTGTTCAGACAAGATTCCTTTCAATACAATAACTATTGCACGCCAGGCAGTCTAATCTCTTGAGCGGCTCGATCACCCCTTGTTTAAACCTCCGAGCATAAATTACTTTACTGCTGTCTGTTTGAGCCAGAGAGCTGCTAATCGAGATTAAAGCTCAGTTCCGTTGGAACTTACTAAAACAATATTTAAGTTTGATTGATCCGGAGCGTGTGCCGGCGACAACAATTCAATGAGTTTGCCCACTAATTAAAAGTCAACGGTCGTCTGAAAACATGCGTTGACAAGGGCAATGCAATTACTGAGGTCGGGACTACACTCATACCCCCACGAAACGTTAAACGGGGTTTTCCTCGCGTAAACTTCGCGATTTGGACGCCCAACGAGATTCAAACAGCGAGTGAAAGGCGAAAGTGTGAACAACGCGCGTGGCTCGTGCTGTGCAAAGAATAGACCATCGAAAAGAACTCACAGTGCAAACAAAAGCGTTAATATTCATGAGTGAGCCGACACGCTATCTTATTAAACATCGCTTTATTTTTGGCGGCAAAAACCGCGTGGGTGCACGTTTCACACATGTGATGGAACTAGCGAAACGCGCCCATTTTTGGCGGGAGTCGCTTTGTTAACGTACAGGTTGAACACATGTCATAATCATCAATGAAATTCCATTGAATCAGTAACCAAATGCTGTTGGCGCCATATGCAGATAACTTTACTACAACTCATTCAAAAGAAACTTCAGCGCTTGCTCAGGTTTATTGTTCAATTCATCGCGCGTCAACCTAACACACACGAACGTGTCAGTGATGTCGCTGACGACCCTTTCAAAAGAGCATAACTTTTGATGGAAATCGCGGCTGAAATTTCTTCGCCTTTTGTTATGGTAATCGCCGATTGATCTATTTGACGCTAACGAAAGCATACCATGAAAGCGAAGCCCGAAGTTGCTGAAACATGTGGCAAGCGTTAAAATGCTCAAAAGGCAAAATAAATTGAATTATCACAGTTCTATTGACAACACACTGGGGGTCAAATAAAAACAACAGAATTCCACCAGTAAAGCACTTGCTACTAGTGTTTGACAACACTTCAACTACACCAGACACCTGTGCGGAACATCAACTTGTGAACTTGACCCATATAATTCTTTGTTGCACGATCGCGAAAATCACTGAGTTTTTATAATGTATTGTTACAACTTGATCACCAGAAGTAGTCAGTTTTGTGACAATGAAAGACTCCGGCTTTGCCAGTTACCAGCTTATGGAGTTAATAATAACTACACTTTCAACCCCTGAGCCTTTCTTGTTAAAGGTTATGGAAAACCTGTAGAACAACTAGCCTATGGGACAGTTAGCAAACGTGTCTTTCGGATTCTAACCTTAACCAAAAATTTACAGCCGGCTAGGTTTAGCTTAGTTGAGCGTTTATAAACAAGGAAGCAAATGCAGGCAAAATAAATATAAACTTAGCTTAATTAAAAAGACGATACACAAGTTAAGCTACTAGTACTTGGATATAACGTGGTTGAAAATAAAAGAACACAAAAGAAAACAAACAAGTTGAAAAACAGAGCATATCATAGATGAAAGCGGAACGTTTGCGCTGAAATCTCCGTCCGAACAACAATGACCAGCTTTTAAGAATTGCGAAAGGGGAAATACTTGCTTCATAAATAAAAGCTCTTTATTAATTGATTTACAACGAAAATCTCTACAGGGAAACGCCCTAAGGCTACGCAAATTGAAAGAATTAAGCTCCGAATAACTTTTGCCCCTCTGCGTTTTCTTCTGAGATAACTGCAAGCTAATAAAGTGATAGAGAAACATAAATAAACCACACTTATCTCTAAAGCAATTTTAAGGCAACAGTAAATGCCATTATGGAAGCTGACCGCAATGTGTGAACAAAGTCGTCAACACAGGTTACGAAAATAGATAGCAACTTTCAGAGCCGAAACTGCTTTTTGTTAAAACACACGCCGCTTCACAAGCAATTTCGAAAGGAATGGAGCCAACATAAGTTATAGTTTTTGAGTTGGTTCTCAAGTGGATAGTCCGAACTAAAACATTCATTGTGACAAACTAGGATTTAAGCGCCAAAAACGTTCAGATAAACCGTGAGAATAGATCAACCTGATGAATGAATGACCGCGGGCAGCGCTGCCAAGGCCTAACAGAAAGGCGTTAAAACAAAGCACACAGCCTTGTACAACTTTATTAAGCTCCATTCTTTCGCATGTTTATCTGAAGAGCTTCGAACAAAGACCAACCACAAGTTCCTAAACACGTACAGGTGTTTACAGCGCGTAGCGCCGCAGAAAAGAAAAAAACTCGAAATAAAAACGCTAACCTTAAGTTTTTATACAGTAACTTTTCGGCTGAAATAACAAGAGTCTAATTAGCGAGCCTGACGGAGCGTGGGAAAAGCTCGAAGGATGAATACAAACATGGCGTGGCGACTCTTATGGTAATTTTTTAGTCACGTCTGCGTACTAACAACGCGCGGATCAAAATGACAAGCAAGCCACCAGTATGTATGCCGCGTCCTTAATCAAAATATGCCGCGACCGAATTATTAAACGGACGACAAGACGAACGCATCAGTCATTACACAAGACGTCACTGATGAAATAACGCGGACTGAGGTTTTTTTCCCGAGTTAGGGGCACAATCGAGCCACCAGCGAGTACCTGCTAATCAGCTGTTTTCTGTCAAAAAATTACTGGCAGATAACGACAAAGCACAAAGGCCGTTACAGCCTTAACTCAAATATCCCTTGTAAAGCGCTGTCCGAGGTATAACTTAAACCAAGCCAGCGATTTGCCGCGAACGCAGTGACGCAAATTTCTTTTCGATTGCGAATGGCTGTTTGAAAACGCAACGTGTTTATAATTTGCTTAAGTGGTCACTCTGTTGAAAGGGTGTGGAGTTTTCTTGAATGCGATCACTAGTCACCGGGGTTGATGCGAGTGTTTTGAAACAAAACTAATACACGACAGCAAGCATGCGGTGTGACCATTTAATGACATGCGGATAGCGATGCTTTGAGCACGTGTGGCATGTGTGAACTGAGCATAAACAAAGCGTTCAAAAACGCTGCTTGCTTGACAACTAAACAGAAGCAAGCCACTGGGGAACGGCTCAATATTCTCGTTGTACAAATCGCGAGTGTGAGTAAAAATGATATTAGCTGTAAACGCAAAAGAAGTGAACAGGCGCTGCTAAAGTATGCAGACAACAGAAGATGTTTACGATGAGGTTTATGATAACTGTGAGAATTACAGCTAACGCACGGAGGACTGAACAAAACACTTGTGCCTCTACTAAAATTGATTCGAAACACCTGCTGCAAACAAATAGAACGAACATAATCCGTGGCCCGTTTTCATCTTCTTTACTTAATAGGGGGCTGGTTTAATACATCGCGATGAAAATATAACTTTCCGTTGAAATGCAGCTGTTGTTGTTCTTAATTCCCAAAGACTTAACAAAAGCGAGAGAGAGCGAGGCACAGATATAGAACAACCTTAATTGGCAAGATTTCACTGAGATTTACACTTTCAGATGACTTATTTTGGTAACTGAAAAACTTCAGTCGAACATTACTCCTTTCATAAAACACCCACCTCTCATAATCTCTTCTAACCTACAAAACCATGTTCAAAGGACACTATTTTGAGAGACTATTAACAACATACATTTTTAAGCGGCCGTTCAAGAGTGGAATAAATTATGACGTAGAAGACAAAATACTATTTTAAAAGAACTCATTTTTAGGCCAAACGAAAGAAGAACAGTTAGTGGGAAAAAGACAATCTAACAAAAATGGAAAAAGTACAAGAACAAAAAAAAAATTAAATGAGAAGGTAAGACTAAAAAGTAAAACTGGTGAATTACATGTAAAAGTGCAAACTTTTGCATGTAATTCACTGGCTACAAACTATAAATACATGCGAGGCCGGTTTTTTGTTAGTCAGTGCTTAAGTAAATAAAACACAGAAAACATTTGGAGCTAACTGGTTAAATGCCGGTCTACCATTAGACCTGGTTTATGCCTTGATTTGAGGAGAGCCTTCTGTTCCACCAATGAAAAATCTCCAGAAATTTCGAAACGGGAACGAGAGTTGACAGATGTCCTGGAACTGTTGTGCCAGAAAATGAATTTTTGAACAGAAGTTTTGAACAGTGCCATTGGTGCAGTGAATGTAACAGCGTGTTCCGGAATTTCTGGAAAAGAGGACAACCTCGAAAAGAATACCCCAATGTGCAAAGTTGATTTTGCTCCCGAAATTTCCTGAAGTCTCTCGGTTAAATGGTTTGCATTTCAGAAATTTAGCAATTCTCGTATTTTCAAGAAGCTTCCCCAGGGAATTTCCGCACCATTTGCCCCCGTTTCAAAAGTTTGGAATTGTTGGTCGAATAAAGACGGACCGAAAAACGCATCAACCAAAAATGTCGGAAAATTCCGAGAGCAAAACGGAACTGAAATTAAGAGAAGATAGTGATTTTTTCCAAATTTGCCGAGCTATTTAAAGGTGATGTTACACAAGCCGATTTTTTAATGCAGATTTTGAATCCATGTTACAAGAGACAACTTTTAACGCAACTTTGTTGCAGCAACGTTCGGCAACGGTATGTTACACGAGACAATTTACAGCGCAAAATTGTCCGCAACCGACAATGTTGCGGGTTTTCCTACTAACAAAATACTTTAAATGAAGCTTGCTTGCATGGACTATCCTTTAAATTGTACAGAAACGAGACCAGTGGGTCATATCTTGTCTGCACTGAAAGCGGTTTGACTATCTTTTTAAAGTCTAGAAAATCAATTTTAAGCTGATGGCTAGCGTAAGTGAACACCCAGGCAGGTTTTCAAGACTTCAGCCAATCTGAATGCGTGGCAAACGAGGAAAATTCATGTATAAAACAAATCAAAGTTGGTTTTGGTTGTGGTCACCAAATGTACATCGAGATTAATCACATCATAATCAGAGCGGTTTCTTGAGATTAGACTATTGTCACATAAAAACCACAGTAGTCATTCTGGCCAATCACAACAAACAGAAAGAATATGAGTAATAAACCAATCAGAACTCGCGATGAAAAAAGTATTCAGGCGCCAGGCGCGGGAATACTGACGCGCGTGGAACAAGCGACGATCCACTCGACTGTTTGCTGTAAATAATAGAAAAAAGAAAACTCTATATTTGCGGTGATTAGTTGTTTGACTAGTCAGAACTTTCTACGAACGCAAACCCTGACGGAAAGACGGAGTTACAGCAAACCACAAAGACGGGAGCAACGAAAACTTCGCTGTAGGAAAGGTTTAATGAGCAGAATCATGGCCATGCAAGTGCGTTATCATTATGTGTTCATTTCTTTGCCGTTCTCCGCAAAACGAGAACATGGAGAATATGAGGTCCCGTCCACACTACAGTTGAGAAATTTCAAAAAGAAGCTTTATTTCTCCGGTTAGGCCTTCTGTCGACACGAATCCGTCACGAAAACGTTCTTCAGTTAGATCGGAGGAATTTGAAAACGCCGGCTTCAGTTTGTATTTTAGTGCGGCCAGAAAACATTTTGAAAACGAAGCTTTTCGAAAACAATGAGGTTACGATAATCCTGTTTTTTTCCCTGCGCCAGTTTTAGTCAAACACAAATCTAAAACGACCGGTGATTGTTGCGTTTTCAAATTTATTCGGCGTAGCATGGACAGAAAATATTTGATGCCTTTTCAGAGTGAAATTTCCGTTTTCAAATTCCTCCGGCTTAGTGTGGCCTGAGCCACGACGTCCAATCTTTTAAACGTATTATTCGAACTTCCCGCTGTCTTACATATTCAGTTCATGTTTGAGATAGTTCTTACAGTTTGAGACAAACTCCATGATTCTAGGTTATCGCGCGGGTTATCGCAAGATTCGTAGGCTAAACATAAATTCATTTTCCAATCAATGTTGACCTAGACGGCGCTGTCGTGGTTGTTCAAACTTCCTAACTACATCGCGCACCTTTTTCTTACTACGGAGTAGAGACGAGTGAACAGACGACAGCCGGAGTCAGCAGGTTAGATAGATAATCATATGAATGCCGGTATGAGTGGTATTTGAACATTTTCTCAAAATTGCACGAGCCTTCAGGCAATTTGAAAGAATTTTCAAATATCACGAGTAGTGTAAATCCTTAATTGCTCGAGCCTTCATACGATTACTCATTTATTATATGACTGGGAAAATCACGAAAGCGCGCGCGTTAATTTGCACTGCAGGGCAAATTGAAAATTAACGATAAATTGGTCTGCTCTCAGCCAATCACAATGAAGTAATTTTCTCTGTTATATAATAAACCAAGCAATTAATGTTTGTGCCCCTGGGCTAAACCAGCTGGGGCCCAGGCACTTTTATGCGTTGAATCTTTCCTTCGTCCCTACAGAATGATCAAAACTGCGTCCGGAAGTGAGTCCGACAAACTTTTCTTGTTCCGTGTCTGCGTGAGGTCAACTCCTTGACACTCACTCTTTTGTTTATTCAAAAGTATGCACAATTACCAGCTGACCATAGCTAATAGGAAGGTTAATGAGCCGAAAAAATCGCCGATCGCGACTTTGGAGAATCAGTGAAGCAGAAGATCGCACTGAAGATGCAAATCTTGTTATTCATCGGTAATATTTGGCATTCCCGCATAAATTGACGTCTCGCTAAATACCTAATTACGCTCTAATCAAAATGCACAAGCGTAGAGTTCGTTTAAACCCTTACCACGCGAGGGAAAGAGCTGCAGCTAAAACAGGCGTGTTGAGTTCATGGAATATCCATGCATACAATGGAACAGAACGCAAAGTTTAGTGGCCAACATGAACAGAACCAACGAACACCCGATTGAACGATCTTAGAACAGTGCGATATGACTTTTCATCTGTAGATCGGGATCTAAGCGGATTTCAATTGAAACAGACGGAATAGGCAGAACACAGTTCTACACAAAAGCTGTATGAAATTATGCTGGTTGACACCACATGTTGGATTATTCAACCATGCTCCGTTTTAAGTAAAAAATAACACAATTATTGAATTAAGCTGTGTTCACACCAGGCCGAAACATGATTAATCTGATCACGAATGAAACATGTTTCGTTATGAAAAGTGCTCACATTCGACAGTGCATTGCGCGAAGCATGGTTGAAACATGATTATTCTGAGCATGATTGAAACAACCTCACTAGGTAGTTTCAATCATGATCAGACCAAACACGTTCAAAATGGCGGATGGATGTGGAGAGGAGGCGAGTGCCAAACTTGGGGCTATTATGAGGCCAGATGTCTAGTTGAAATATGGGCCGATGGAGAAATACAACGGGAATTTTCGGCGATGGGTAGAAATCAAAATATTTGGGAAAACATTGCCGCAAATTCGTGATGACATAACACTGTATTACAAGGGTAAAACACTCACCCAGTGGCGTAACTGCTGGTGCCAAGCTGGACAGCTGGGTGAAGAAAAAAAGGACTCTTCCTCCTCGTCTTTGGGCTTCCTTCCTTTGAGGCCACCAGGCAACTAAAGCGCAGAAGAAATTCGTCCTGTATGTGTGAATAAGCCTTGTCTAATGTGATCTTTGAAGATTGAATAACGAATTAGAGATGGTGACGGCGCGTGCCAGCACGTGCTCTAAATAAAACATTGCATGTGGATGACAACTTGTTTATCCAAGGTAGATTGTGAGTACCACTATCAAATTCTACTAATGCCCGTTCCAAGATGAGCCATTTCCTTTCAGATTGACAGAAATACAGACATCGCGAAACATTGAACACAAGGCGAATCCATTCTACGAATGGCAAGGAGTCAACTGACCATGCCTGATTTCGTTCTCAGTCCTTCCGCTTGATGAAAAATTTACCGCCTTGACTGTGGGGTTTGCAATGCGCCCGCGATACCAGTCTACAAGAAAATGGAGTAGAGCCTGGAATCTCTGCTCTTGCTTGTCTGGTCTTTCTCTGACCAAATCTGGCTCCGAATTCCCGTAACATTGAAACCAGTTTAGGAATTGCATTCTTACACTCAGCCGAGGCCTTAAATTAAAATTGGTATTTTGTCCTCCCGTTATATGAAGTCTTGGATTTCTGCCTTAAAAACACGGTCTCAATTTATAACCTTTGATTTTTTTTCCTGAAATGTGTGTTCTTACAAGTTTTGTCCTTATGACCAAGTTTCCACCATTCAGACTATAATTAAGGGAGACTACCTCCACATTTGGTGCATGGCCAAAATCTTCATTCTTTCTACCTTCGCTCCTACAAATGGCAAAATAGAGTACATAAGAGTTCAGTTACTCAATGAAGGGAGCGTTACAAAAGTTGCAATTTGGTAGTCGAGAATACTCAATTATACCAAAAGATTATCAAGGTAAGAGAGGGAATACCCCATATACCCAAGGTAATCCCTCTTAAGTTATTTTTAGACATGGTACCCAGGAAGTTACTTGCGCGATGCGTCGACAGCCCAAGCGGCATTCTCGAAACTACCTGAGACGAAATGGGGGAAAATGTGGTGAAAAGTCATTTTAAATGTTTTGATTTTCAAAAGACGTTTCATAGCAGAGATGTTTTCTGTACTCTCAGCCTGGCAGTTCATTATTTTGCCGTTTATTCAGTTTTGGGGAGTTTAATAGGCAAACCTCAACGGCGACGAGTACAATGGCTGTGTAACCGTGCGTTATAATCCTTTGTTTATTTCCTTTGCCGTTCTCTGCAAAACAACAACTGAAATAGCCAGATTCTGCATATTTGAGAAAACGTGAACTACGACGGCCAATATTTTAAATTTCTTTTTCGCTTACAGAGTGTTTGGGATATTTCTGACAGTGATATACAAACTGAATGAATCTGAATTCTCGCGAGAATATGCCGTTTGCTGCTTGGGCGGCGAACTTCTCTTTGCACTTTCGACCATCTGTTTGTTCAGCTGCGTTGTGTCTGGGCTTTTGCTTGCTTTGTCGTTTGCCTACTCATTTCTCTGCCGTTCATTCAGTTGTTTTTGTTTGGGCAGGGAATATCTGCCTCTTATTTAAACTCCTATTAAAGCCTCGAAATGTATTAAAACACCGAGAGGCGAAGCTCTTTTGCTTGTAATTAAAATATCAAAGACATCCCCACACCGTTGGAGGTTTTCCTTTGCTTAGAAACGAAAAGAAACGAAACATTAACAAATCCTCCGAGAAAACATCCACGCAACGCGCGTGTAACATCCGATGGAGAACTGGGTACCATGTCTAAAAATAACTTAAGAGGGATTACCTTGGGTATAAGGTCTATATGGGGGATTCACTCTCTTACCTTGATAATCTCTTGGTTTACCAGATTCTGGCCGCGCGAAACTTCCAGAATGCAGAAAACTCTTCGATCGCACGGCAGCGCCTGCTGTACCTCTAAATACCGCCCCGTGCACACTACGCCGGAGGAATTTGAAAACGGAGGTTTCACTCTGAAACCCCATCAAATGTTTTCTGTCCACACCACGGGGGAGGAATTTGAAAACGGAGGTTTAACTCTGAAAACGCATCAAATGTTTTCCGTCCAAGCTACGCCGGAGGAATTTGAAAACGGAGGTTTCACTCTGAAAACGCATCAAATGTTTTCTGTCCACACTACGCCGGAGGAATTTGAAAACGCAACAATCACCGGTTATTTTGGATTTGTGTTTGAGGAAACTCGGGAAGGGAAATCACGTGATTATCGTGAGGTTATCGTTTCCGGAAAGCTTCGTTTTCAAAATGTTTTTCTTCCCACACGAAAACGAAAAGCCGACATTTTTAAATTCCTCCACTTTGAAGAGCGTTATCGAAAAGCTCCGTTTTGAAAATGTTTTCTGTCCACACGAAAACGAAAAGCCGGCGTTTTTAAATTCCTTCGGTTTGAGGAGCGTTTTCAAAAAGCTCCTTTTTCGTGACAGATTAGTGTCGACGGTTGGCCTAACCGTAGAAATAAAGCTGCGTTTTCAAATTCCTCCGGCTCAGTGTGGACGGACCCTGTCTGGAACATTGTTCCTTTCAATTCAAGTTGTTCAAACTCCATTAGACAGCTGCGCCCTCTTTAACTCCCCAAGTCCAATTGTAAATTCTCCGTACTACAGGTACTGCTTCTAAAAGTGTTCCGTCAACTCCCATCTTCCACATCTAAATTCTCCATACTAAACGTTGATACGTTTTCTATAAATTTCCTTCAGAGAATCCGGTGTCAAGGGGTAACACTGTTTCTGAAATGATCAGGTTCTTAATGCTCACTACCCATGCAGCTGAATTTGTGATAAAAATGTAGGCACAAATTAGAGGTTGATAACAGCTGGGAATTAAAGGGTTTAAAAAGAACTGAAACTCCAAACCAATGAAAGTAACAAAATTGACTACTTTATTTTGCTTTTACTTACAATCTATACTTTAACTTGATGTACCACTAGAGCAGAAATTTTGAATCTTACTCACGGTGGGTGTAATAATTTATCAATGGGCGGCTATTAACGTAATCTGTTAATCCGAAATCTACAAGATATTCCATTTAAACAGACGACAACTCAGTTTCACAAGTGGATAAAATAATAATGATGTGCAACATCAATTCTAATTTCCGAACATTTTATTTTTCATGTGATTAACTGATCGGTTTACCTGGATGAATAAAACAGTAATTATCATTATGAATATGTCTTCCTGTTTGTAATCTGACCAATTATGACTTTTTCATTTTTTTTAGAAAACTCAATACAATGTATTGATACAAAGATATGAAATAAACCTGAAGCAAATCAAATTAAAATTCTACAAAGGAAGATTCAAAATTATAAAGTGCTCTTGGCAGTGCAGTAATAGAAATACAGAGCTTGTTGTCACAACAATAAACAAATAACAAGTGCGATAAAAGAGGAAAAGGCCTTATGCATGATTATGTCACATGTTCAAATTCAGCACCAAGCCTTGTTTGTGTGGAATTTTCTCCAAACCTTTAGCACCTTCATGGTGTTTTCACGTGGGTGTTCTTTTCATCTTTGCAGCTTTAGGTATTTGTTGGTGATAAACTTTACAATTTGCATTTTCAAAGCAAGGCTTGGTGGTGAAATTTAATAGTCTGATGTCAACATGCCCAAGGTGGATATTGCACACTTAATAATGTACATTCGTTCAATTTGGAATTTTTGAAAAACTCACTCGTGCAAATTAATTCCAAATTGAACTTGTAACCGTATGATTACCCATCCATTTAAAATCCCCATTAATTAATTAAATTAAAGAAGCTCAGTCACAGTATTTTGGGTTATTTTGGCCATGTACAAAATTACCTTAAAATTGAAGGAAACCTTAAGATAGTAGTTTACTAAGATAGAAAAACACCAAAACACCAAAGAGATAATTTTACGTTATACAGGGCCCCCGTTGATACCAGTCCTGCGACTGAAGGGGTCACCCTGTTTAAATATTGATTATTATTATTATTATAAACCATAAAGGAACAAGGATGGTTAAGGATGGGGAAGATTAACATGGATCACAAATGACCAACTTGAAAAATTTATGCCAAACTCTAAAGATCCACGAACTGTGACGTAGCCCCTTAAAATAAGCAAAATGAGCTGCACTATTTTGCTTTGGTTAAATAACAACAATTGCAAATGACATGGAGTTATAAAATGAAAAGGCAAATTTACATGACTTTTGTGATATTTGTTACCTAAAAATATTCCTACAAAACATTGGGTAAATGTTTCATAAATAAACATTTAGTCATGATAAGTTAACAGATATTAATCATTATGTACATGAATATAATTTTACTTAATAAAATAGCTGATCAAGTATTGGTGACTAAAAATGATTGATAACTCTTCAGAAAGCAATGGCATTAGTAAGGACTGACCAAAAAGGAAGACTTTAGGAAGATAATGGTAAAAATAATGATCAAACTGAATGATCCAAAATGATTGTTGTTCGGGATATTATTTTCATGTTACTGGTAACACCAGACACCAATAATATAAACCTAAAAGCTCATTCAAGAAAATTCATTAAACAATGAATTTTCATTAATGGCAATATCTTCATCGAGACCACAGTTGGCGATATGAGATTAACAAGAAGATAAAAATCTCATGCCAAGTTGGTATAAGTGGCTATCTATGTTCAGAAACATTTCTTGTTCAGGCCTCTTGTTAAGGGAATGATTGGAATATAATGAGAAAACAATTCTAAGCTCCTCACATCTCCCCCGCCCCGATTATAAGCTCTCCAGGTAGTACACTCATCTATGTGACTGTGCCTGCAGCTTGGCCAAATATACAAACAATGTTACAATGAATTTGTTGTTGACAACACTGTTAACAAGAAAAGATAGACAAGGAAAGATAACTCTTTTGTATTCAACTGCAGAATCAACAATTTCTCATAAAGTTACCAGTTTCAAATACACTCTTGTAGATGTCTTTTATTCGTTAGTAAAGACAACTGCAGACTCATAATGCTGTTAATTATGATGGTTAAGTTAAGGGTTCATTTTTCCTAGGGTAGGAAGGTTAGAAACAGCAGAAAACAATGGGGATTTATTCTGTCAATATTGTTTGAGGGAAGAGTCATCTTATTTTAAGAAATAAACGCTTAATTTATTAATTTAATTTCATTATCACATAGAGCGGTTTTCAACTGAGTGTCAAAACTAATCAGGTGATTACTTTGGTTTTGGTTTTGGTTTTACTACTGTTTGAGATTGGCTGAGTGGTCTAATTGGTACTACGTAATTGGTTTGGTTTTGGTTTTACGACGCTCAATTGAAAACTGCTCTGTGAAGGGCATAATTATTCAAAATAAAGGAACTGATAAAATTTCCTAGTTCATGTTCTTCACCTTCCTCACTTGGTCTTGATATTTAAAGGCTTCTGGCTTTGCTGAAGAAATATTTTATCCGTTCCGCCACAAAGTGACAACAAAGTAAACACAGCTCCAAACAGGAGGACATACCACCTTACCAGTGCTGAGATGTACATCAGAAATGAGACACTGATGCTAAACACCAGCCAGAATATGAGGCCTTTTAGAAACAGAAACCTGACTGCTGTTTCAACTTCATCCTGTTTTCCCTGAGCCAACTCAGAAGGGGCACCAAACTGCTTGCCCTCAGTATAAAATCTTTTCAATCTGTCCTCTTTGTCTTTCCACTGATTACAACACCATTCCTCAAGACCTTGCGAGTCTTGCGGAAGCTCCTCATCAGAGAAACGCTGAATATGAAAGTGGATTTCACTTGGTACATTTCCTCGAAGAAGATCGAGTTCTTCAAAGCAATAATTTTCAGAATAGCCTACAGTAACATCATGGATAGCATCAAGTTTCCCTTGACGCAGTTTCTCTACACAGTAGGTAAAGCCACGAACACGAGGATGTAGCACATAGTCATAGAAGGGAAGATTGTTTTTCTTTGCAAAAGAATCACTCTTTTGTTTACTTACATCTTCAAAATTAGTACCCTCAGGAAACAAAAGCAGTTGTAAACAGTCTGAATAATTCACAAAATAACTAAGAACTGAATTAAGATAGCTCTCGTCTTGTTCCCAGCGACGTTTCAAGAAAATATACAAGGCATTCTGCATGGCCCAACCTGAAAATGAGCGCACAAATGAATTATTTCAATTATATAGCTCACCACTAAATTTTCTCCCATCCTTATTGGTTTAAATTTATGAAGTGATGCAATGGTGTTCATTGGTGGTGGTAGCTAACATCTGATACACGTCTCATGGATGATATTTATATTCTTATCAATTACATCAATAAAGATAGAGTACAAGTAAACAAAAATTTGTTACACTATCTATTTCTTCATTTATTTAATCATTGTGCATTTTACTCACCAAAAGCATTTCAGGGAACTTGTCAAAAGCAAAAGGTTTTCAGTCCTTCACAACTTGTTTCACACATGCATTGTGCACTTCAGCAGTTCACAAATCAATGCTTTACAAAGGTTGTATGCAACTCTTGTCATATAAAATTTATTTCATCCCTATGAGGCTTAATTAATTTTCCTTCTGAAACATTAAGGTTACCAGGAGACCCCTAACATGGCCACTTTAGATTTTTCACACTTGGCATCACATAACCATGAATGGACCACTTTAACGATGTTGTGCTTTTCTGATTTTTTTCATTCAAATAAAAAATAAGCCTTGCTGCTCAATATATTGATCACACTGAAATTAGTAGATATGCAAACTTACATAAAGAATCAGGCACAAACTGATCCTAAACTTGCCAGGAGGCAAACACATGTCCCCTGGCAGAATTTTTCTTTAAAAAACTGGCAAGTTTGGGTCCCAAATTTCCATGAGTTTCTAATGGAAACTCATGGAACTTATGGAGGTGGTTTTTTTGTTTGTATGAAATATAGGAAAACTTGTTGATGTCAAGTAACGTGATCAAAGTAGCCTATTTTAAAAATGTATGACAATTACGCACGTCATGTTTATAGGGGAGCCACATTCCCACCCCCTTAGGTGCATAAACATGGCTGTTTCAAGAACAAGACTGTTGTATTGGGGTGGTCAAAGGGTTCTGCAGTGAAAAGAAAATTCAATTTTCTATGCTTATAGTGCATTGCAATTACTTTTACTTGTTCATGTAGCTAATTGCTAGATAAGAAGCACCAAGCTTTACCAGGTAGAAAGTGTAGTCCAAATAATATAGTCACATAATAAAAAAACAGGATCCTGAAGCAGAGTCAATGTTTTAGCGATCACAAGCTTTTGACACTGTCACAGCATCTTTCTCAAGTGAATATGGCAGGAATCTATAAATCACGTGAGTTTGGGTGAACCATGTCATGTACAAAAACATCCCTGTCGAGACAGTGGATTTGAACTTCCAGTCCTATACGGGGATGTTTTACACGACTTGGTTCAACCAGGCTCATGTGACAAATAGATTCCCACCATATTCACTTGAGAAAGTCGCTCAGTGTCAAAAGCTTGTGATCGCTAAAGCATTGACTCTGCTTCAGTATCTTGTTTCTTGTTATGTCTACTACAGAGACAGGAAACAGTTATATCTTTTCTCAGTCATAATCATATTTGTCACATCACTCACCTGGACCAGGAATATGTTTCAGTTCATGTTTCATTATAATCTTCTCGTGTTTTAGCTCGCCGTATCGAGCCACAACACTCCAAAAGAACAACCAGTCCAGGCGACATCTGTGGTTCATGATGATGACAGCATTCTCACCCTTGGGTGCTTTGTCGCCAGTCACAACAATCTTCACTCCAAACATCAGCTCTGTGTCAAGAAATGTAAAAGGTTAAGTGTGCATACAAGCCAAGTGGCCCATCAGGCCGGAGCTTATCCCGGTTTCTGTAGCATGAAGCGACTAGGAGTATTTCTACTCCTGTTAGTCCATCACAGGGATGCCCCCAGAATTAAATTTGCTGGTACCCAATTGTACACCTGAGTGCCAGGAGAGAGGCACTGTGAGAGTAAAGTGTCTTGCCCAAGAATACAACACAATGTCCCCAATAAGGGCTTGAACCTGGACTGCTCAATCCTGAGGCAAAAGCACTTTATTTTGGATGTTTAATTTTGGAACACTTTGTATCTTATTTCGAACAAATTTCAGATGAAATATTTTGGACCCTTGATGAAACAGCCAATGTGAATTTACGCCTACAAAACACAAATTAGACTGAAACAACATTCTGTGATTGTGTTACTGTACCCTAAAGGTTTTACAGATACAACAATGGGAAAACAACACAAAGTCTATCAAGCCTTTACGTATCTCATTCTGTGTCTCAACTAGAGTCTGCCCCATAAAGGAAACTAACAGCTTTGCAGCTATTTAAAGGTTTTATACTGAACTGTAAATATTTCGGATGCTTCAAATTTCAGACATTAAAAAATTTCCTGGACAGTGTTATTTTCGAACACTTTTTTGGTCCAAAATTATATTCATCTGAAAGTTTTTGCAAATTTTTGCAGTTGTCATGTATTAACCAACTTTACCACTGTTTTTAGCTTACATTTGTACCTATATAGCAATATTTAATAACACTAGACCATTATATTCAGGTTTCCATCACTGAAAATATGTTATTTAGGTGTTGCCTTCTTGAAGTCATTCTTAAAAAATCCATATGATCAACACAACCTCGTTTGATTTCAGCTGCATGGAACAAACAATAGGACACAGTTCTATAATTTTGCAACAATTTTTCCAGTTGAATGATTTTGTGCAAAAAGGGCATACATCTCTTTTTGGGCCAATTTTCATTTTTTGTAGGATTGAGCTAATTTTTGGCAGACTGCCAAAGTCAGTTTTCCAAGGGCATCTTTTAATTACGGAATGATGCTTTTCATGTCAAAACAAGTCAGTCTGCAAAAAATTAGCTCAATCCTGCTAAACATGAAAATCAGCCCAAAAAGTGATATGTGCCCTTTTTGTACGAAATTTTTCTGTAGTTGATTGCAACGATTCATAATGACCAAAAGTTGGACTGTAAGCAATGACAGCTGCATGCATCAGTGATCATAGAATTCTTGACCTTATTCTGTTATATTTGCTTGTTTAGATGCTCTCAACGGGGTTAACATATATCATAAAAAAATGGAAAATTTAACCACTAGCCATAAAAAATGTAAATCATAAAAAAAATTCTAGCTATGAAAGCGACAGTCTGGAGAACTCTTGCCAAGACTTTTTTGTGTCTTGTTTTGTAATAATAATACTTTTTTCCATCATTCTAAGACCTTAAATATATTTCACAGTAACCCACATAGATTCTTAACTTTATTAAACAAGGAAAATTTATTTTTGACTTCTTAAAACAAATTTTAAGATTTCTGTTCACCATTATGAAAACAAATTAGCTGTTAACTATTCACTATAAAGGCCACCTCCCAATTGAGAACCTCTGTTTTAAAATATCCATCGCAATCATAAGGTGACCAGACTGTGGTCAGTAGTAAGTATTTTTGACACTGGAAAGTATACGTTGAAATGCAACCATAACAGTTATTCAAATAAATCAAATAAGTAATTAGTCATCAGCGTAAACATAAGAAAAATGTTATATGACTAATATTGTCCAACTAGTAGCTGGAGGTTTCGCACCCAAGAGAGTTTACACCCACCGAATTCACACCTACATTGACTCAACTGGCGATCAAGAACTTAAAATTTATCTTTCTCTTACCGACAACATTGTAGGCATAATGAAACAAAAAGACACAAAACATGTTTATTTATCTTTCTTTAATCCATTGAAGGTGAAGGCAAACTCAAAATAGAAAGTTTATAATGAGTTCAGGGGTGCGCACTTGGTGGGTGTGCACTTGATGGATGCGAACTTGATTGGGTGCAACACAGGTAGCACTCGTCCAACCATATTACACCAATGTCCAACTATGAAATTCAAAATATGCTTGGATATGAAATGTACGTGTTGTGGTTCAATATTAACCTTATCAAATTTTGGTACTTTCCTTTATTTCACAGACATTATAATATAATTAACTAGAACAAAGGAAAAGTACCAAATTGTACCAAGGGTAAATCTGATCCACAACATCACTGACAAATTAAACTCACGAGCTGTCTAAGGCAAATCACATTACATAAAATCATGGCCACTATTGAATGTTTTTATCACATAGTATTATCTGCTGATAGTGTCCGGCAGATTTCAACACCTTTCCCTTACTCTCGCGATGAAAACAATAGGTTATGTAAAGCTTAAAATCAGTTTCTATCCGCCCACAAATATAGCACGTAGACAACTTTGTGCGTTTAATTACTGGATAGACTACCACGAACAAACAATATAATAATACTTAAAGCAATATCGATACAGGACATCTATCCTGAACTATTTTAAGTTTCCCAAAGACGGGTTATTTGGGCACAATTAGGTACTTCACTTACCCAGAAGGGCCTTTGTATGTAAACAACGTAAGTTTGTCATCAGATGTGGCGAAATTGATGATCGGAGGAAAAAAAATAAACAGTGACTTGTTATTTAGCGAAAATACACAATACGAATCAGATGCCGCGAAGAACAATCACTTCAACGATAGTTTGGAGAAGAAAATCACCATGAGAAGTGTTTTAAAAATGCTTTTCTCACCGGGGGCAACAAGAGCCACGATGAAATCAATCGATCGTTCAGCCACCGAAACCACTGCGGTCGCAGCCATAACAGAGGCATTGTGGGACCCATGAGGAATATACAGCCAAAGAATGCACAAAAATAAAGAGCCAGACAGTAAAATAGCCCTCCGGCATAGCTTCTGAGCATTTTGAAGATCCTGGATCAGCTTCGGTACCCCAAAGATGTCCAAAAGATCGAAAGAGAAGGCCCCGAAGATCGCGAAAGATCGAGAAAGCGTGACATGTGACACCACAGGATTGCAGCTGGCTTTTAGAGCACGCGGGCTCGAACAGCAGCATGCAGTGTATCTTGGGTACATCGTAACGCAGCCTCAAAGATCAAAGACCAGTCGTGTCCACTCATAACAATTCCCCCCCCCCCCAAAAAAAAACCCCGATGGCTCGTGATATTCACATTTCTTCTACCCATAAATGAGACTAAGAGTCACTGAGAGTGAAATTGGCTTTTTAACGCACTTTGGAAAATTTGGTCCAACGAACTTCAAGTCAGTCTTTAATCCTTATGAGTTTTACCAGTTGGGTGCCTCCAAAATTTTTCGTTCACCTTTCGTGCATTTAGGAACGAAATGACGGCTATCCGGACTAGTTTGACTACAGACCACTGCGGTGTGGCCAGAGCCTCAACGTACACGCACAGATCGCGCAGAGCCAATAAATTTACCCGTGGTGTGGCAGTGATGGGCAGATGTTTACTCTTTGTTCGGGCAGACTCATCATCACATGGTGTATAACAAGGTCGAAACACTTTGTTTACTGAACCTTAACTATACCCTAATTTTTGAGAAATGGCTACAGGACTAGGTGGAGTAAAAAATTCGGTCTATAATCATATGCAAGTGATTAACAAAATCGAACGACCGCGAAGTTAATCACGTACTCCCGGCATATAAGAAAGACGGGGGTGCTTGTCGGAAATTTTTAAAAGGGCCCCTAAGAGGTACCAAGATACTGTTTTGAGGTCTTTTTAATTGTGGGTATGGCTTGAAATTATTTTCATCCCTAAGAGGTACCAATTCTAAAACAACACATAATCTTCTGCCATATTTTTTTTTTTTTTTGGCTCAATACCCTAAAAGGCACCGCGAAAGCTTCCACTGTGGACCTTTGAGGATGAACACCCTCAGAGGAACCAAAACCACTTTTTTAAGCCCTAAAAGGTACGACGCGCAGTCCCCTTCCATTTCATATGGGACTGCCCTCCCCCCCCCCCCCCGGGAACGTGACGCGTACTGCCGGCCCAATATCACCAACAATGACTTGTCTACTGTCCAATAACCTTAGGGACGACATTTACGACCTCAATATTGCCTGGCACCGGACACGTCAACTGTCCAATACAGAGCATATGTCACCCTAACAGTCCAATACGGAGCGTATGAGGAGTTAACTGCCCAATAAATGCTAACCACGTAGGGCCTGTATTTGTTAGTCGCTACATAGTTTTGATTAATGGATAATTTACAGAAATTTATTTGAATTGCAAGGTTTCTCAACAGACCAATTTCGATATATCAAAATTTCTAACTTGGCTTCGAAGCTTAGGGGAATAAAATATCGAAATAGACCAATTTCCATATATTGAAATTCAGCCTAAAACAACCTCAGTACGAAGCTCTGGGGAATAACTATAGAGTTTGTGGGGTTTATTCCCCGGAGCCTCGTGCTGAGGTCTATTGTGTTAAGTCTATTGGCCAATTTGTTTAGTAATAAAAATAGCCCCAGAGAACCCCAAATTTTTATTTAAACTAGATTAGATCTTACATTGTAAATTTTTTAATTCTTATTTTGTAATTATTCTTTATTGTTTATTTACACACGACTCCACAAGCTGCAAGCTTAATTACTTATCGTGTTTAAATAAAGGTTACTTACTTACTTACTTACTTACTTACTTACTTACTTACTTACTTACTTACTTACTTACTTACTTACTTGGAACAAAAGAACCTTTCTAACTCCACATGTCATAGAATCTCACTGTTACAGAGAGGGGGACATTGGGAGTTTCTAAACACCGCAACATCGCAAAAAAAATTAACGAACACCGCATCACCGCAAGAAAAGTCATCGAAACACCGTCACCGCAACACGTATTTTTAGCGCCATGATTTGTTCATCTACACTTAAAATAATACTTTTATACCTCAACAATTTTCCACAAAATAAACGCATCACAACGCTTTTCATTGCGGGTATGTCGATACTGCTGATGCCTGCAAATCAGTTTTCTTGCTCTTGTGAAGAAACCTTGCGCGAAGCTAGGAAGCGGATGGAGACAAAAGAGAGGAGCCTCGAGAGATGGCCTTTACCCCAGATCCCTCTCTTCCTTTACTTCACGCACTTTTCTTGGTGTATAAACCGACTGCCTGAAGCCCTATCTTGACCGTCGGAAAGTATTGCTTTCCGGAGCTAACTGCGTTTGCGTTTTTTGATAATCGTTTGAAAAATAGAAGGTCAAGAAAGTCGCAGGACAATGGAGCGGGTATAGACCGGTATCAGAATGACCTAAAGACGAAGCCGAAGCCGAATAGCAAAAGGAAACAAATAGTAAACGTGTCTAATTTACAAAGCTTCCTTAGCTTAGAAAGCCTTCTTTCTTCCCTGCCAACGCGACATCTGAATATATTTTTTTTGGCTGGTAGTTTTCGCCACCTTTTCCTTTTTTCGTAGAAATTAAAAAAGCTGCCCAGTCAATAATACATTATTGGCGTTTCCAGAATTTCTAAGATTGTTTCTGTCCTCGTTCCTCCACGTGTCTACCGAACACTCAGCTCCGGGTGACAGAGGTCGAGTTACTTGTCAAGTTACGTATAAATGAAAACAGCTTCGGATTGGCAGCCGAAGCATATTGAAGATCGACTAGAAAGTGATGGTCTGTATTTTTTAATATAAATTATTAACCTCAATGGTACGTGTTTGTCATAAATTAGCTTCGATTAACGAAGTTTACATGCTAAATTTAGGTTAAAATTAGGTTTGAGAAAGGTAAATCAAAAATCCCCAGCACCGCAAACAATTTCATTTAACCGAACACCGCAGCGTGAAAACACAAACATCGCGCACCGTAGTGTTTGAGATCACCGCAACACCGCAAGTTGAGATTTTATTCACCGCATCACCGCATTAAAAAAACATCAACACCGCCACACTGCAAGTCCCCATGTCCCCGTCTTACAGTTATTTGGCAGTGGTCTAACTAGGGCATGTTCTTTCTATTTCAGGAAAATCATTTACATGCACAAAGCTTCAGACACAATACATTTACAGAAAACAAACATTCATTTGTGTCCAAATTTCTTTCATTATGGTCATTAAACTCTCATTAACACCAATATCACCTTCATTTGCGCGTAAGGAACGTTCAAGAAAAACATTTACATATGCATTAACATTCAAAATCATCAAAAGAAAAACAATACCTTCATTTGACATTCATTGACTGTAAATGTATTTTCATTTTGGTCGAAGAAAAATTCGTTGTCACGAAACGACAATCATTTACACTTTACGACATTCAGTTTTCAACAAAAGACTTTCAATAACACAATTTGCATGAGAACTAACATTCAATTGCATTATTATGCAACCATATCCATGCAGGTAACAATCTTAAATGCGGTGAGACATACATTACCGTGTTTTCACCTAACGTTAAGAGAAAACAATCGCTCATTAGCGTAATTCTTTTGAACAGAGATATCTCGCCCAATTTTCCTCGAAAATTTGATTATAGAACAAGGGACCATATGTACTTTTTTCAAATCATAATTTCACAATCCTCCCCTTGCAGATATAAATTCGGCCACTTACGAAACTTTTTGCGTACAACTCAGAGGGCGCACTACAGTATCCGTGTGACATACATGTACATGTAGTGACAGTTCGATTTGTCCAGAAATGCCACGAAGAAATAGAATCGCATTTGAACACCGCGAAAGGATAGTCAGGGCTTTTAAACATGTCAACGAAGACTATTTACTATTTACTAGTGAGGCAATTGAAGGATAAATCGTTCAGCGAATTTGATATTCTATCTTTCAAAAATAAATGTTATTATGGCTGTAATGTTTGTCTCGCCGCATTGAAGATTGTTACCTTCATGGATATGGTTGCATAATAATGCAATTGAATGTTAGTTCTCATGTAAATTGTGTTATTGAAAGTCTTTTGTTGAAAACTGAATGTCCTAAAGTGTAAATGATTGTCGTTTCGTGACAACGAATTTTTTTCGACCAAAATGAAAATACATTTACAGTCAATGAATGTCAAATGAAGGTATTGTTTTTCTTTTGATGATTTTGAATGTTAATGCATATGTAAATGTTTTTCTTGAACGTTCCTTACGCGCAAATGAAGGTGATATTGGTGTTAATGAGAGTTTAATGATCATAATGAAAGAAACTTGGACACAAATGAATGTTTATTTTCTGTAAATGAACAGCAAAAGGTGTAAAGGACAGAGCGTTATCACTCATGTGGCAGGCAGCCGTGCAAATTTATTGGAACAAAGGAAGTGTTTTCATAAGAAAAGAGTTTATCTCCCACAGGCTTAATTTGGAACACAAACATGGCCGCCGTTTCACTGCTTTGGGACACTGACTAATATGGCTGCCTTGACGTCATGTGAAAACACTCAACTAGTCACGTGACCAACTAGTGCAATGCGGCCGTTGCAGATAACAGGTGCCGCTATGTACGCGTTTTTAACGTCGTTAATGTATCTTTTTATCTACTGGATGTACAAGAATAATTAACTTCAAAGGCTTCTGTTATCTTTTAAAGTCTTGTTTCCACTCCATTCAGTACGGAAAATAGAAACAAGTCTTCGACACGGTCTGTTTGAGATGCAATTGAAGTAATATGCACTCAACACGTACCTCAAACTCTCTGATGCGTTACGTGTACACAATGCATGTAGTCGACAAAATGATCGGTCACATATTGAGGTGAAAATTCACCGACAAGGTAACACAGGTAGCTAATCTGTCTCACAAGACAACATCAGTTTACTTACCTAACAGAGCCTGCTCGATTGAACATACAACCAGCGACATATGCCCATGAAAGAAAGAAATATTGTAACAATTTTAAAACCGAAATATAAGCAAACTGGTGCTGAGGAATATTATTTAGAAGAAAATCAAAGAGCAAGGAGTGAGACTGAAAATAATTTTTCGAGAAACTTGACAATACTGAGACAGCGAGAAAGGCAAACTATACAGAAGAAGAATATCGAGGACTCTTACCGTTGGCAGCACAAGCCACCAGACCATAAGGCGATCATTAACCCAACGAAACAAACTTGGCCGTAGCCACAGCAGAATTAATGTGGGGCCCATTACAACCAAAGGGCCAAGAAAGGCTGCAGAGTAGGTCGCTGCGATGAAAAAAACTCCCTTTAACAATCGCCTGTTTAACATGGTCGCTATTTCCAAGCGCTGAATCAGTTGATGTCTGCGACGCAACCAACTAATTTGATCGTACTGTTTACAGTCCTCGTTATATTCCCGTCAGATCTAACACTGTGGCGTTACGTGAAAAATTTGAATATTGGAGATTAAACTGAATCAAATTACTGAGTCATGAAAATTATGCACAGTGAGTCAGTCCTTCTCTTCGATCCGTGAAGACAGCTTCTCTTTGTCTTTCATTGGCTTTATTGACAATGCCCCCATTTTAAAAGGCTTTGGTTTAATTTAAATAGCCCAAAGCAGGATGTGGATTGGCAAATATGCAAAACTGAAAGCACAGTTTTAGTTTTTACAGTGATTAATCCACGTGTGTTACTTTTTAAAATAACATTTCACGCGCTCGATCGGCACTGCATAAACTGTATCCTCGCTCTGTATAAACTGTGTTTTCCTCATCAAAAAATAAACTGATATATAAAATAAGTAAATTTCTCATACTTAATCAGATCGTGAAAACCGTAAATACTGTAATTCATGTCGTTTTGTAGAAATGATGGTTTGATTTAAAAAAAATCAGCCTGACTACATTCATGCCATCCGTTATTTTCTTCGTGACGTAACGTTGGTGTCAACCGAATTTTATATCGTGATACGTGACCAAAGTTTGTGCTGCGTCAAATTTCCACTCACCACCAGTATCAAATGTGAAGGTCGGAAAATTGAGCTTGGTCGCTTTGATCGAGATGGTGAATAGCGGCAAGGCCTGAAAGGCCGCATTTTTGAAGTTCTGTTTCTATTTTTACGATAATAAAACTGAAACTTGCCCATGAAGACGTACAAATGAAAGCTAACCCTATCCCTAATCAAACCAACCGCAGTGTTAACCGAAGTACAAATGTTATCTGGCTAACCGGAGGGCTATGCAATTGAGGATAACTCCGGGGTCGATGATTCTAACCCCCTTAAAACAGCTGTAGAAAAGGCGCGTAAAGCAACAACAAAAACAACAACAACTTTTATTTCACACTTGAGTTAGAAAGCAGTACTGTTCACGCTGATATTTGCAAACTACCATTCGTGTTACGCGAACGGTCTTAGATAAAGTTCTATAAAATAAAAAGACTAAAAAGAATAAATTAAAAATGAACAATATAAATTAAAATAATCTTTCAAACATTCACTTACATTCTTCACCATCTACGGGTATATTACGACCTTAAAACGTAACCAGCTTCCAATTGGCTTGATAGCTCAATTGGTAGAGCACTGCTCCGGTACGGTATCGCAGAGGTCATGGGTTCGAATCCCGTTCAAGCCTGAATTTTTTTCAGGCTTAATTTCACAACTGCTTGATTAAGTTGGGTGTATAACTGCAATGACCAATCATATCTTCATATCTTTCTCCGCAGATCAAACACATGACATAATCATTTGTAATAAATTATTTACTTGGCTATTCCTTGCCTAACTACAGTACATGCACTTTCTTATAAAGAATGCTTATATCTTCATTTTTTTCTGGATATTCGTATTTTCTGCCGACCTAAGACTGAAAATATTCTCTTGTTCTTTTTTTCTTATATCATTGTGCATGTATTTCAGTAGAAAAAAAAAACCAATATAAACGCATGTGACCAGGAAGTGAGGCGTCGTCCACACTACGCATGCTGGAGAATTTGAAAACAGAGGTTTCACTCTGAAAACGCATCAAATGCTTTCCGTCCACACTACCCCGGAGATATTAAAAAGGCGACAATAAACGTTTTTTGGGGGGGTTTGTGTTTGAGGAAAACTCGGTCAGGGAAATCACATGGTTATCGTGACGTCATCGATTTCGAAAAGCTCCGTTTTCAAATTGTTTTCCGTCCACTCTAAAACGCAAAGCCGGCGTTTTCAAATTCCCCCTGTTTGAAGAGCGTTTTCGAAAAGCTCAGTTTTAGTGACGGATTAGTGGGGACGGTAGGCCTGACCGTAGAAATAAAACTACGTTTTCAAATTTCCCTAGCGTGGTGTGGAGGGGTCCTGAACTATCAAAAAGAACTGTACTGATGAATTTAACCATGCTCACCAAGGGGACAACCAGTACTTGGTCAGTGGTCAACTTAAGAAAACACGTGACATCAATGAGCTCTAAACCTGAGCCCGCGATATGGTCACGTGATACTAGTCAGCCGATACCTTGTTCTGATAGGTGTCATTTGACCACAACAGGTGTTAATTATTCAATATCAAAGATGTACGCTGAAAACCAAGGCTGCATTTTAATTGGAATACGGCCGCCATGTTACGCAATGTCGTCGTCGTCGTCGTCGTCGTCGTCGTCGTCGTCGTCGTCGTCGTAAGGCGAACGCAACCGTGATCCATGCCACTGGCCATGTTTACCATGATAAAAGAGTTGCATGGTTATGCATGTGGTTCTGTTCCTCTAGTTATGGTGCTCCGCTTGGCGATCCTTCACGGCGGGCCGTCGAAGTTCTGCTATGATGCCACGAGTTTCGGAATCATTTTGGATAAAAGAAATTCAGATCCTCTCTCAATTTACCGCGCGTTTTCTCTTGTCGAAAATCTACGCTCGATCGTTTTGGCTTTCTGCCATTGTAAAAAAAAAATTCAGTCCTGTTGTTGATGTTAAATTGTATCACAATATTGTCAAAGTTGCCAGGGGTTTAAATCAACTCAATTTAAATTACATTTTTGTTGGAAGTGGGCGTGAAAAAACAAGTTGATCCGCCTGGATGAGGGTGAAATTTTGATTGCCGTACAGTCAAACACTATTTGTTGATAAAATGGAATGAACCAATCATTGAGAGAGATCTGCGGGATGAGGAATAGACCACTTAATTTCAACGTCATTTCAGTGTAATTCCAAAGCAAACCTTGTCAATCTTTGTCACATTATAACTCGTTATGTCTTCGCCGTAGCAAGTATAACTGATCTCCAGAGCTGCCACGAAGCTGAAGGGAAGACTGTAAAAGGACAAACACAACAGCCGATCGACGTGAACTAGTAAGTCAAATTGTTTAAATCTGTAGATTGTGTCCCCTCGACGTTCAAGTTTCTCAGCCGTATTATTAAGTTCAACTCATTTAAGGTAAAGTTGCTAATTCTGGGAAAGGGTTGTAAGTTTCTGTTTTGTGGGGGATGCTGGAAGCTGTCGTTAGTCATTGAGCTGTAGGGCGAAATTCCAACACATAACCGTAGCTCATTGCAAAAAAAAAAACGACATAGAGGTTTTTTGTTTCTATCTAGTTAAGTTCGTTTCAACTGACGAGAAGGTACCGGCGTGTGAAAGATAATATATTTATTGTTAAGCAAAATCTTAACATACCAAAATGTCATTTTTTTAATTCGGAAATTGGCTAGCTGCTTCAAACAAACAGCAGTTTATTTCTCGAGACTGGTGAATCAGTGTAAGTTATGCTAACTGGCACAACATCAGAACGTGTTTGTCATAAAACTAAACCCTAAGAATAACCTATAAGTTGACCACTTTTGTCCAGTTGTCTGGTTTTGGTTTTTTTTTTTTGTAGTTTTTCTTTAGATATCATCTGCTATACATGCTATGCTTGATTCGAAAATGTGGCCATTAAGTTATTTAGTTGCCAAATGATTTTGCTGGATGCAGTGCTAGAATGGGGCACGGCATTCCTTTGTGCAAAAAACCGGGCAAGAATTAAGTAGCGCATGTAACTTGTTTGTTTTCAACTCCTTTGGGCATTAAAGTTATGACTTGGTCGTCATCCAAAATAAACGTCGCCGAAATTTATGACGAATAACGATGCATAGCTTTCAACATTTTTGACAAGTTACTAGGTCGAAGAAAACGAAGGTTGTTAACAAATTACATGGCTTCTCCGGTGAATGATTTGAAAGGCTTTTCGTTGAAAACGCCAATGACTTTGTGGAGGATTTTATTTACGCTAGATCATTTATGTCATCCTTGCTTGCAGAGTTGTGCAAGGTGTTTGTTAAATGTTGTGGGTCAAATTGGGTCGAAAAATTCCTTTCACGTTAACTAATTTGTTTCCGACCTACATTAATCTGTTTCAAGCTGCTGAAGATAAAAATCTCATTATAATCACAATAAACAGTTTGAATTAATTCATCAAAAACATGTTTTTAATCATTCGAAATCGGTAATTTTCTTCTGTCGAGAATTTTTTCAATCAGTTGATAACATTTTGTCAACAAATAAGTTATTAATTATTGAAGTTCCTGCTTTGTGTGCTTAAGTTACTCGTGATAATAGCAGTTCACTGATTTTGCTCTAGATCTGTATATAATGCTTGAATGATTTAGCGCTAAGAAGTTTAGCACCTGATACATATACCGACGAAATATTGTTCTTTAGCTCTTCCAGCAACAAATGATAAATCTTAACCGTGTGCTACAAACAAATTCAGTTGAATGCGATGATTAACTGCTAATAAGACAACAATACGGTGACAACAGTAAAAAGGAAGCAATGCCGGTATCATGAAAATCAAACGGTTTGAATTTAATTTTCATTTAATGATTCGCTTTGGTAAACGTTCTCCCGAGGGTCATATGTTTTACGTGTTTGCACCCTTGTTTACACTAACTGCCCTTTATTTCAATAAACGCTCACATGCAAATTCCGATAGACGTATTTTCATTACACGCTCAATCTTGCAATGTCAGTGCTGAGTTTAAAAGAACAAAAGTTTACGGTTTGTATGTGAGCACTTTGAGATGCGCGTTTTTTTTTTTAACATTAATTAAAATGAATAAGCAACTGTTTGTCCATGGAACGGTTGTTAATTAAACGGCCGTCAGAGAAAAACCAAAGTAATCACTCTAGCCAATCACAAAGCACACAGGCAATCCAGTGAACCAATCAAAACTCAATGTAACTATGGACAGGTAGCCGACGCAAAGCGTGGGAAAAATCATGCGAGCGGGGCACGATTGGTGTTGGTTTTACTTTTGATTGAATAACGTGACGTGCGTTTTTTGGCCAATCGCTTGACGTGGTAGTACAAAGCCAAAGCAAACGCAAGTGAAAATCGCTCGACAATCGCCCTTTCTGAGTTACACATAAAGGGAGCTGTTAATTTCAAATGATCGTGACAACTTTGCTTAGCAAATTTAGATATTTCATTGAAAAGTTGCCGATTGAAGTAAACCCTGAATCTAAAAATTTCTTAAAATGTTCAGTAATGATTCTTGCAAATTCAGTGAAAACAGTTGAATTTTTCGCTTAGTTAAATATAGTCGCTTACCCTTGGAAAATCAAGTCACTAAATTTACGGCAGCCATTATTAAATTTCCTTCTAGGTAAACACTATTGGAGTGGCCAATTAATTTCCCCTTAAAGGATTAGGATTTTTAATGAATGAGTTCAAATTGTTTAATGTGATTATCATTCGATCACTTCAGGTTGAAACAGATTAACATGAAAACAATTTGTCTTACAAGATATTTTCAAAGGCCGTGCGTCATGTAAAATGCGGGACTTAATCCCAGGCAAACAGAGCGGCCCTTCAAAAGGTTTCCGGCAAAGACGCACCGTGTCGTAAACGGAGACATTTCATTACCCGGTAAAATATTTGTCGCTTTGTCCTCATCATTAGTGTTTCAATTCGTTAAAAATGTCACAAAGCTATATGGCTTTCACACCTCAGGGTGATAAAAGAATTTTAAAGTGATGCTAATTATTTGCGTTCATAGTGCTTAAAATTAAATTATAAAACAACCATGCAACACCAAAATAAACGAGGCGGTTACTTCGTGCGCGAATGAACTCTTGCTTTTTGTAGTTAAGCTATTTTCGTAAATAAGGTTAATCACGCTCTCAGAATATGTCAAACCCATGTCATCAAATCTATTGCTGGAGCAATTAACTTATTCCGGATCACGCCGAAAAACTGTTAATTGGACCGTTATGTTGTTACTGCCAGCTCTGCATGTAAAGTATAACTGATGTGACAAAACTCTATTACTACATATCAACTAACTCTATTACTACATATTAGAAATACTTGTACCACAGGTATTTCTGATTTGTAGTAAGAGAGTTCCCAAAATTACCCCTCCGACTACAAGTTCCCCCTCTCCCCCCTCCCCCCGCCACCAATTCTCCGGAATATATGACAATGGCTGACGCTTAACTCCGAAGAGCCATACAGCACTTCAATAAACAACTTTCTACTGTATGGTTAGTTTTTTAGTTTATTTTGTTACTGTACAATATGTTCACATTCGTGGAGCCAACACTTTTTGAAACAAACAAGCTGACAAAAACGATTGTTATCCAGATTTTCAATACTCATGATCAAGGATTACAAGTTCCTAAAAACAACTGTGCAGAGTGTTCGTTTAAATTAACTTCAGTTGAATAATAGCTCTTGATTATAAAAAGAAACTCTAAAAAGATCTAATACGAAAAGGTAAAAAAGAAAGACTCTTCGCCTTTTCGCGTGGAATTGTTAATTTTGAGTCAAAACCTTGAGTGAACTTAGAACAAGGGAAATTTGTGAAAAACGCGAAAATGTTGAAATACTGCCTAACACTGCAGAAACCAATATTGTTTTATAGCTGTTGCTGTTGCTATTGTTGTTCTTGTTGTTGTTTACAGAAATTGATGTTCAAGGATTCAAGCATGAAGAAGCTCATTCTGTTGGTGGGATTTGCACTGTTTTTTCAGGTTGTGAAAGGTAACTTAACGTCGAGTTTGAGGAGTGTAGAAAATGTTTTACATTCTGAAATCTGAAAATTCCACTCAAACGGTTTTGGTTTTGGTTTTGGTTTTGGCAAGGGTCTGGATGGACTTAAACTGACAGCTGAGAATTGGTTAGAATTTTAACAAGTTAACTAGTGAACAAACCAGAGAGACGATTAATTTAATGGTTGGATGGAAAGAGTTTATAGAAACACTTTCCGATTCTGTGGTTTCCTCAGATACTTAATTCAGACAAAAACGAAAACCCATACTCATTTTCACGCTAAAACAATTCGAGATCTATTCCCGACTTCACAGCGGGGCACAAAAATATTACAGCTAATAAAGGAAGTGCTGGACTGTGTAGGGTAGGGGCGTTTGCAGTCACAGTTTAGAAGTATCGTCTTGGACTCCGGATCGAAAGGTCGGGCTTCGACCTCTTCAGGGCCTGAGGTTATTGGGTAGTGTTCTTAGGCAAGACACTTTACCATCACAGTGCCTCTCTCCACCCAGGTGTTTAAATGAGAATCACACTTAACCTTAAGCTTTTCTTACTTGCAGGCGCGAACCACTCTAGTCTTGTGGGACCTATTGGCAAAGTCACTTGTCACAACAATCACACGGTCGATATAGCCATCACCAACGTAGATGATCTTGCGAGGTGGACTGAAACTGAGTGGCGATTACAAAACAATGCCTCGTGCCAGCCAACATTTCAGAACAATAGGACGGTAAACTACGATGGTCTTCCCCTACCGGACTGTGCTTTTTCTTCACAACAGCTTCCTAACAGCGTCAAATACATCCTTAAAATCAGCGCAAAAAAGGGTGACCCTGGTGGTACAGGCCAGCTGTACGAGTATGATCACCTGTACTATGTGTCGTGTGAATATGGCAATCAGAACAAGACAGTGGCAAGCTTTGTGCCGGTCAAGAACCGTCAAGACAACGACTCAAGTATGTGATATAAAACAGTACGTTCCTTGATAAGTGGGTGTGTTTGGGGATGGAGGTCAGGGAGTAAGGAGAGGAAAGGGAAGCTAAGCATGCACTTAGTAGGCTCTGTTAAAAGTGTTTTAAGGGTAACAACTTCAACTGGTTACACAATATACATAAATTCCACGTAAATCCTTACTGTCTTGTGGATGTACACGGAATTCTTTCGTCAAGGGCGCAGCTTTAAGAAAATTCTCTTATGTTTGATAATAAATGTTGTGTCCATGTCGCAGTACTCAGGATTTAAATTAAAAAAAACAACATTTGATATTGATAGGATGGGAAAGTAGGAATCTGCCCGGGGGATGTGAGGATTTCTCCACTCCCCCCCCCCCCGTCTCCTCCCCGAGCTAGCTTTACACCGGGGGACGTTGCCACGTGACCTTGACAGGTATAGAATAAGTCGTCATGGGAAATAACTCACAAAAAGAGATTAGAAAGGTTGCCCATTTTATAGACTGTTCACAGCCCTCTATTTTGTCGTATTTATTCGATCGTTGAACGCGCGGATAGAATCGCGAGAGAACTGGACGCCAGCACAAAACGGAAGACTTGGCCGGGCCGTTTTTTTAGGGTAAATTTTTATGTTGTGTTTTGAGGAGGAGTTGCTCGATACAATACAGCTTCGATACAATACCAACTAGCAAATAATCAATAAAGGTCAGGTGACCATCGTCAATCCTGGACTTCATCTTTGTATCTATATATTTAACAATTAGATTATGAGCTCGAGATTTCTATCGCGTGATAATTGACGAGGGCGCAGCCCGAGTCAACTATCACGCATAGAAATCGAAAGCGAATACCTAATCGTTTTGGTATAAATCTAAGTCGTTCAAAAGTCTAACTAAATCTTGTTCACAGACACTTCGAAAACGCAAGAAAAGCGGCCGTTAGTTCGTTAGGAATAGATAGTGAGTGAATGACATTCCTGATAGAACGCTAGTAAATTTATACTAATAACCTATATACTCCGAGTAATGCTCCTCTGTGAATCAGATTGCGATGTTAGCAATAGTTAGTCACTTTTTTATATCAACATTATGTTATCTACATGTATCTTTCAGGCAGTGCATTCTTCACCTTTAAACTTGAAGCTTTCTATTACTCTAATTTTACTGGTGAGGTCCCTAGCCCAGTTGAGCTGGGCAAGACTTTGTATTTCAAGGCGACGGTACAGACTATAAGTGCTGCACCTAACCTTGATCTTTTTCCTGTGCACTGTTGGTCATCAAAGAGCGCCGAACCAAACTCAGGCGAAGGAAACATAACTCTGATAAAAAACGGGTAAGTACATATATCCACTCTGTTGTTTCACAATCCAGGACACAGACTATAAGAATAGTTTATCTTAGCATGAAGTGACCTAGTTCCCAGGTTCTCTCTTCTTCTTGCCTTCGTGAAGTCAGACCTTAGAAACGAGGTTGCATGTCAAGTGGTCATTGGTCCATCAAAGTCTCCTCTTTTAGTGCTGCAGCATGCACCTCACCCCATGAGGAAACAAGAGTACCACACTGGGCGGACCTCTCTCTCTCCCTCATTCAACGCTATGTTCTCTTTTGACCTCCCTCTTTTCCCGGCGTCCTTCTGAAAGTACTGTGACGCATAAAAGACACAACTATAAAGCAGAACCCTATTTTGCAACACTGCTCTTTGGCTATTATATCAGGTAATCTTTGTTTAACTTGAAGAAAAAAGTCAGTCGAAAACCATTTTGTTACGTTTGTCTTGTTAACGCGTCCACATTTCTGATGGCCAGTTAATGGTCCCCGTAACGCGTTAAGTCCAGTGTATTCATCTTTGTTTCTTTTCAAACCAGCTGCGGTAACAAGGCTGTGAGTGAAGACATGTCCGAATCCTTGTCATATACTTGCGCAGATGACAGTGTAGCCGAGAAATTCTCCATCCGGACATTCAGGTACTATGGTGCTGAGGAAGGCGATGCAGTTTACTTCCATTGTGATCTCAGAGTTTGCCTGGCAGATGTCGATAATTCAACGTGTCAGTGCCCTTCTGTTTCTGACTGTAACCCTAACGCGAGAAAAAGGCGTTCACTTGCTGATGAAGTCGATCAAACTAAGGTGTACCACACGTCAACAGGTCCTTTTATTTTTAAGAACGACGAGGAAGAAGAGGAAGAAGAAGAAGGTATGTAGAATTCGTTTCTGTCAATTAATTAATTAAGCTTGTTTTCTTACATGTATTGGACAGTTCAGATTAACTAGATTTCAACACGCCATTTTCGAGTTGTTTTTCCCCTCTGTTTCAAAACGGGTCTGGGTGCACAAGCCTTCACATGGAAATGAGTTGCAAGACAATGAAGGTGCAGGAAAACTTCATTTCCTTATGAAAGGTTGTGCTAGTTTTGACTAGCAAGACTAGTTTTGAAAAAGAAGTAACAGCAACTCATTTCCTTCGCACGCACGGCAATCGAGAAACAACGAGTGAAGATAAGTGAAATTATGTTGATTTCACTTAGATCGCGGGAAATAGGTTCTGGAATTGACGTCACTAGTCCCATTCCCCCCGATTGTGGCCTCACTCGGACTTGAACCCAAATGGCGTCTTTTTTGGCGGGATTTTCCGAAGATTTAACCAAATTAAAAAAATTTTTCGAATTTGTATTCTGGATAATACGAAAAAATAATTTAGATAGAAAAACTTTTAGGGGTTAGGTGCACTTCAAATAAAAAGAAGTTTCTTTCAATCCATTTTGCTGTTATCGAGTGAAATTTCTTACCAAGTTTTGTTTATAGAAAATAACAGTTATTTAGGGACCAAAAGGAGAAAAGTTACTGAATAGAATTAACATCAAGGCAGGGCAGTCAACCGCGATGACGATCCTTCCTATCTGGCAAAAGTCAAATTTCGTTTGAGACCACCACTTTCAGGGACTTTTTTCTTAACTTTTCTCGCTACTTCCAGCTACTTTCGGACGGCCAATAGCCTTTGGGGGACTACAGATTCAACGATTTTATCAAAGTATATAAAGCTGATACAGCACTTCCACTCTTTTATTTAAAGTTAAGCTCTGAATACAGCACAGTAAAAAGAGAATCAAATATCCAGTTTAGGACCAAGGCCTCGCCGGCAACGACGATTAGGCCGTTCTGCCGTTCTGGGGACGAGAATGTGTAAATCACCGTGACAGTTTTTGTATGACTTAATGAGGCACTCGTTTCCCTTCAAGCGAATGATTGATCTTAGAAGTTCTTCTACCAAGAAATAATAACCGATGATTAATTTCCATCACTTGGAAATGAGAACATTACAATGTCTTTCTCTCTTCTTTGTTTCAGGTGGTGAACCCCAGTCCTTTCCGACCAATTTAGCGGTAACTGTGACGGTCAGTGGTGTTGCTGCCTTAGCCATTATCTGTGCAACCGCTTACCTTGTTGTGCGCAGCTGCAGCAAGCGCAGGCAACGTGGAGATTTGAACGTGGCTACCTAAACTCCAGACTCCGGGGGGGGGGGGGGGGAGCTACCATATGACAAGGTCGGGGATGCTCGCCGTCTCGCTTAGGGATATAAATCAAGGATTCTGATCTCCCTTAGGGTGTTCATGATGAAACGCGCTAATAATTCTTAGCTTTCAAAGTATCTTTTAGGGTGCACTCAAGAAAATAGGGATAAAAAAACGCTGTTAGTTCCATGTTTTGGCTCGATTTCCGCCACTCTCACGAGTCTGGTCTACTAGTGCGGGTTCCTTTTCTGAACAGTGGCTGGTAACCGAGCCTATTCCATTTTAAGTGGTATCTTTTAGGGGTCAAATAAAGCCCGAACCACGCCCAGTTTGGTCTCCTTTAGGGGGATCTAAAATTCAAATTTTCCGACGAGCAGCCTCAACCTTTTCATATGGGAGTTCCTCAGAGCTCCAGATTAAAATCCCCGGCCATTTACAAGAGCTCTACAGACTATAGCACTAGCGGAACACACTCGACATATATTTCATTTTAATTTTTGTTTGCTATACGTTTTTAAAAGCAGTAAAGAAACGGCTTTAATGAAGAAAGTTTACTGCATGGCGAGACAGAATCGTGATCTATACTGATCTATAAAGTTAATTTTGGATATTGCGTTAGACCACAAAGCAGTTCCTATTTTAGTCAGGAAGTTCGACGTCGGTGAAACATTCATCACCCCAAAATCAAGAGACATAGAATACTAGCTGATCGACTTCATGTTAATTGGACGGAGTGTCTTGTTTCAAATTTGGAATAAACCTTAATAACTAAAGTAGGGAGGAGATCAGCGGACAAGTGCGTCAAAATATTTTGAGGAAAGAATCAGTACAGACTGTATCGCAGTTTTGTGCTGTGATTGCATGGAAGGACGGTTAAATCAATTAACTTTGCAGTTTCTCTGAACTGACCCAGATAAACCTCAACTGTAATGGTACTTGACTGTCGATTTTTTAGCATTGTTTCCTCCGTTTTTGACAACATTTTAATTCGTAAACGTTATTTTAGTACTACTTTAAACATTCTAGATAATACTGATTATATTTGATATTGTATATTCCTCTTTAATTTTATATGCCTATCTGGCGATTTTGCGCGCGAGTGCTTTTGTTACAATTCTTTCCTCGCGCGTGAAATCCCTCCTGCTGGTTTTTAGTTTTTAAAATACATAACGAGAGATGGAAATAGTTTAAAAACAACATAAGAAATACAGGCCATTAAGATTATCGTCTCTTAAGGCCCTCTATAAACAATCCCCGAATCTGATTTTAAGCTGCTTTTTGTACTTGTTTTTTCGTGTGTTCTAAATAAAAATTTTATAACTGAGACATTTTTCTGGCGACCCTCAAATGGTATTTTCTAAGGAAGCGGATATTGCCTGATGGGATATGAGGGGAAAACGCGAAGCGCGATAGACGATCGAGTGCTAGATTCCGTCCACGAAAAGTGCACGCGAGGAAACCCACGCGAAGCAAAGGCCGAGAGAAAACTGGTGATGAGGAAACTGCCTGCACAGATACTATGGAGTTTTTTATGCAGTGCTAGATTTCATTGACACCGTTTAACAGCCAATTAGAAAGAGAGTCAGAGAATAAGACAGGCTATTGATTATAACGACACAAACTGCGTCAGTGCTTATCATCAGTAAACCGTTATCCTTGCTGGGACAAGTGCACACAGGACTTACAAAGCGAGGAAAGACAACAAAACAAAGACCAGTGCAGCCAAAGTACGTCAGTAAGGTAAAACATTTGTGTTAGCTGCGTACTTTATAGTTTTTTCCTCGGAGATATATATTTTGAGATTGCAGGTCTCAGTGTGAGTGCTAATTAACTATTGTAGGTGTTTCAAGTAGAGGCTTTCGAGTGTCCCTGGGGCAATCTCGAGTTCTTAAACAGTCATGTATACCGGCCACTTGTACTGATATCCGACATGCTCTTCTAACCAAATCAGTCAGCTCATTCCTTTTCCCACTGATCTCATTTTTGTCTTCCCTAAAACTTCTGCTTACAGCCTGCTGTCATTGATGTAACAACATACAAATAAAATGAACCCCGGCGCGTAGACGGGAAAGGATAAAAAACAAATTAGCTGAACCTGACGAAGTCCAACACGGTAGAATTTCAACGTGCATTTGTCCGTATTATCCGTGATGCGAAAAAGCATTCTCTTGTAATAATGTGAACACCGGAACTAAGTTTGGTTATGTGTCTTTCCTGAGATGCTGTAACGCTAAAACTTTCCTCTGCTAACATTTTACGTAGTAGCTTACTGCTGATGCTGAACTGAAAGTATACAGGAAATCGGAAGTTGAAATAACATTTGCTGTTACGACAGTATAATTATAATTCACGAATTTCCCTATTTTGCCCTTGTTGATTCTTACGATCTCACTGTTTGTTGCAATTTTCTACACTTCATTTGAATCTGATCTGGAAAATGTCAAGTGTGCACTGTACATAAAAGGCACAATATCACACCACTTATAGACAAGCCAAACATTTTTTTTTTTTACCTTCGACTAAAGAAATCTGTAAAAGCAGCTGACTTCATGTACGGCAGAAGTACCATCAGATGTTATCCTTTTTCGTAAACTGTATAATTCAGGGCTAATAACTGGCATATTATGGCACGGAATACTGGGTCCTCGCTTTTCTTTTACTGTACACTGCAGAAACATTACGTCTCCAACTAAGGGCAAATCCTCCGCACCATATCTGCCACTGTACGAGTCAAAACAATAACGACACCTTGTGTAGTTCTACCTGAGCTTTTCAGGAACATAGGTATGTACTGAGAAAAACCTAATCACAAAGCTAAGGACAAACCTCACGGTTTTTCACTTTTCATCTCGGACCTTCCAAGCGAATTTCTGTCTATTGTTCGTTTGTGAAGACTTTTTAAATTTCGTCTGTGTCGTCATTTGGTCGTCATCTGGACCCGCGCGTGATTACACGCGCGGTCGATGCGCGCCTGCTGTCCGACGCGCTGTCCTTATAGTCTGCGCGTACTCAGGTCGCCTAAGCTCCATATTAGGAAGTTGATTTTCATTGGTTCGGAATAATCGACAGTGGATCAAGGTAACTCGATTTGAGGTTAGAAGTTGCAAACGAAGTTTTCGGCTTTCCCGGCCCTACCAAGTTTTTCAAGCAACCGTCAGTAAAATCGAACATTGTCCGCCTTTAAACCCTATACAGGCATCATGCGTCTAAAAAGGACAATTATCAATACAAATTGCCTCTACAACACGTATACACTCAGCTCAGTGATTGCTAGGGAGACCATGCACAACGGCAACGTGGCCGTCACCAAACGAAAGGTTCAATGAGCTGAACAATGGCTAAGCACGTGCGTTGTAAATATTTGACATATTTGAGTATTTCTTTGCTGTCCTCTGTAAAACAAACATGCAACGTGAAATAATCAAGTTCTGCGTGGCATGGGGAGGGCAAACCACGACGGCTAATTTTTCGTATTTCCCGTTCAGAAATTCTAAGGAGTGAAAAGCAAGAAATGAAACGAGAAACAGAAAAAGAATAGTATGCACTATTTGTTTAAGACCATAAAAAATTGTAGCTCAGGCTGTGCCAAAGTCTTTCTTAATCTTTTTGACCATCAGCGACCCTGGAAATGTTCTTAAGGTGGACGTGACCGGAAGTAAACTATGCCATTTTAACAATTATTTCACGTTTCGTTGTAAATTCCATTGCCTTGTAAACACTGCCAGGCCAATATCTCTATAAGGGTGTTGTGTTCCCAATGGTTTCAGAATAAACACCAGGTACGTTACAGATTTGTTTTGTAAGCGATCTCTGACAGTAAGCGCCCGTTTACGTTTCACTCTGAAAACACATCAGATGTTTTCCGTCCACACGACGCCGGAGAAATTTAAAAAAAACGCAACGATCACCGGTTATCTTGGTTGTGTGTTCAGTTGGGGAAAACGCGGATAGGGAAATCAGATGATAATCGTAGCGCCATCGTTTTCGAAAAGCTCTGTTTTCAAAATTTTTACCGTCCACACGAAAACGAAAAGCTGGCGTTTTCAAATTCCTCCTGTTTGAAGAGTGTTTTCGAAAAGCTCCGTTTTCGTGCCGGATTAGTGTGGACGGTAGGCCTAACCGTAGAAATAAAGCTGCGTTTTAAAATTTCTCCGGCGTAGTGTGGACGCTGTTTAGTTCATCCTATGATAAGCAATTAGCAATTCTATGTTTTTTCTTCCAAAAAATACCCTTCAGTTTATCTCAGCCTCGCCAGGATTCTGAAAATTCTGAAAAATCTTATGCTCAATGCTCAATGGTTCTTACAAAAAAACTATAATAATAACCACCCTCATTAGAAACTCTTATATTTCACCTTTTATTTACTTTAAATTTCGTAGTAATTGATGTTAATTCGAGCATTGTATTAAAGCGTATCAGTAACATATAATTAGGAAAAACAGAACAGATTGATTTCAATTAACCCATAAAACAACATGTAACAATTATCCCTAAACTGTCACAGAAAAACAAAAGAAAACAACACCATTAGTGTCTGATAGCATCCTATTGTGTATTTATCTATTTTACGGGTTAAGGGTAAAATCATTCTTAGGTAAACAGACAGGCACTAACTAACTTTGTACAGCTACTAAATAAATTCACGTCACGAGATTGCACGTGCCATTAAGCACCTCCTTCCTTTAGAGGAATACGTTATGCACGGCATACCTCGAAAACTCTGGGTTTTTTTTTTTCAAAATTGTCATCTGTAAATCGTCTTTTGCTTCCTCGGCAATAATCATCTTTGATTATTTACTTTGCTGTTTTGCCACCTTAGAGAAACATTATTTTGACTTTTCCCTCAATTTGAAAGCAACTTTGCACTCCAAAAAAATATAATATCCTAGACGAAGTGTCTCCTTAAATATTTTTAACTGCAAGCAAAAGCAAAGTTACTGTTGTTTATAAGAACTTCCTGAGATTCCCGTAGGTTTTTATTATGTCAGTATACAAATGTTTCTAGTCTTTTCGTTGAACAGATCCTGCCACTCAAAGAGCGGGCATAAGCTTCTTATCCTAACTGATATCACGGAATTCCAACTTCCTTCAAGCACGTACACATTTTGTCACGTAATAGTGAAGTTAAGCAAACCACGACGGCAACGGCAACGAGAACGCCACCAAACAAAAGGTTTAATGAGTAGAACAATGGCTGTGCACGTGCGTTATAAATCTTTGTACATTTCTTGGCCGTCCTCTGCACAACAACAACGTGAGAAGACCAAGTTCTGCGTATTTTGGAGAACGCGAACGACGACGGCTTATTTTTCGTATTTTCATTTGGATTAAACGCTGGCGTTACGTATTTAGCCTGAACAAGTTTTAAGACCAATAAGCGCACTGAACAGATCTAGACAATTGCAAAACTCGAAGGTAAAATATAAATTCATTTTTTACTAGGCGTTGTCCTCGGGGTCGCCGCTGTCATTGCTCAAGCTCTCTAATAATTTTATGTTGCTTCACAAGATGTCAATTTCGTTCCACGTTGGTGTCCATTTCTTGGAATTTGAAGGGTTTTACATTATCGAGAAGGTTTATTCAGAATTCTTAGGAGTATAAATACCGCCAGATGTCCCATGATATTCATCTCAAAATTTTCAAACCAAGTTTCTGTTCCTTGCTTAACACATATCCATCCTTTCTACTTAAAAGCCGATCGCTTCCCTCAGGCAGTTTACAAATGTACACTTCACAAAAGACTGTGACTAAATTATGCGCAAAACTACCGTATTCGAAATAAATTCCATTGATTAAATTTGCATGTGGATATAACAATGTTAAACCCCCGACACGGGATGGAAATATTTAGGGATCAATTTCATTTAATTTCACCCCAGCAGTAGTATGCAAGAGTGTGGGGTGCTCTCTTTAAAAGAGGTAACAAGCGTCCTGTTACTTTTCAATAGTTGAAGAGTACAAATATTAACTAACTTGACGCTGCACAGATCACACTGTGTGTACGCTACCATCCTGCGAAGAGGTGTGT
This sequence comes from Orbicella faveolata, assembly GCF_042242905.1. NCBI lineage: Eukaryota > Metazoa > Cnidaria > Anthozoa > Scleractinia > Merulinidae > Orbicella > Orbicella faveolata. The sequence goes on along the minus strand of NW_028301552.1, from coordinate 34,480,780 downwards.
GAAGATGTCCTGCGAATCTGTGGGGGAGAGAGCTCCATCTGGGTCTGGAAAGGGCCAGTTCTTTCTCTGTCTCCGTCCATAAAACCGTCCTGGTCGTCCCTGAAAGTGAGTCTACCCTCTAAGGCATTCGGAAGGTCGGTATTCGTGAGCAGAAAGCCATCGGTTTGCCGCTTTCCATGAACAATATGGTAATATATAAACAGCAGTAGATTTATAAACAGGATACCGCACAAGGATGCGAGGACTGCATTCACGTTGGAAACCTCGCAGTTGGTGGAGTCAAACTCGACAGAATCGCACTGCGAGCTTCCTTTGTTTGATAAGTGAAGGAACAGTGATATCAAAGCTGGCCCGGCGAATCGACCGAGAGCTTCGGCGAAGTTGAAGAACCCGAGGAACAGTCCTCGACGATTGCGAGCCTGATCGCTAAAATCGGTGATTTTCTGCGAGTAATAAACGCCGACACCGGTGAAGAAAGATGCACCGCCGGAAGTCGCGAGCGCCACGGCTCCAAAATAGAAGCCATTCCTCAAGCGTTCATCGGTGATTTTGTAGTCGAGGAGCATCACAAATCCCCATACGTTAGCAATTAGTCCAAGAATAGAGAACATGGCCGGAGAAACTTTTCGATGAATTGTACCTCGTATCAGAACTCCAGCGAAGACGAAAGCGATGCCACCGGAAATATACACGTTCCACAAGTCTCTCTGTGCTGACACGAGTCGGTATTGTCCGAACGCGAGGGTAAATAAGTCGCTTATGATACCCCAGAAACACGCCGTTCCGAAAAACATCGATAGCGTTAGCACTGTAGTGTGAGCTATCAGTCCTTTGGCTTCTTTGTAGTCAAATTTCATGGCCATATGAGGCGCCATTGGGTTTTTGAAGCAGTATTTCACCAGTGGCAACATTATCACAATAACATTGGCAGTCGCCAACCAAGCCGGTGTTGTGTACATATTGAACACTTTACCCGTGGTCATCGAAACGTTGTTCTCGATATTACCCGCTAGTGGCGGCACAAGAAAAATGCCGATTATAGGTCCTCCTAAAAGACCAACTGCTTGGGCAAGCTTGAAGCTAGCAACGGATTTTCCTCGAGTTTCTCTTGGAGTTGTGTTTGTCAAGTAGATTAGTGCGAGAGTAACCGAGCCGGCACTAAGCCCTGCTATGAAACGCCCGATGAAAATCATGATGAGCGACTGCGAAAGAACAGACAGGCCGTATAACACATTTCCCGTAACGTTAACAGCCAACGCCAGCATTACGGCGAATTTTAAACCTCGCAAATCGGAAATGTAGCCCAGCAAGGGCGAAACGACCGCTTGGGCGAGTGCGTAACTTCCGAACATGAAGCCATAATAAGTGGTGCTTCCACCGAGCGAATACCAAAGTTCTTGAACTGACAAAAGCACTATAGAATAGTCCACAGCCATTGTGAAGCCAAAGTAATGGATGGCAACGGTAGACAAAAGGCTTTTAGTCGACATGTTGAGACCTGCGTATCAAACAGGCCCGTTAACAACTACAATGATAAAATCCGCTTTCAAGAATATGAGTAGTTCCTGTTTTCAGTGGATGGCGCGAGTAGGCTGGGAGCAAGGTCACGCTTGGACACGTGGCGTGTTAGTCTCGTTGACCCTCAAAGATAGCCTTGAGTGCCTTCAATTCTGAGTAATCCCTTGTCTTTTGTATGATAATGCAGTTATTGCTCATAATTTTGTATGTTAGCTTATGTTGTAGCTGTGACACTCTTTCTCTGAAACAGCGCCAAGTTGGCTGTCCAAATCATACAATATGCCTAGATTGCGTCACACAGTATTGCACATTTACTATATTACACAACTTCACAATTCAGCATTTAATACATTTCACGCAGACTTAAACAAACTTCCATCAATTTCTTGCGAGTTCTTTGTATAAGTGAAAAGTATTTTTTATACATATATCGAACTAAAACATTTAAAGGTTGATGGTGAAAATTTTAAGAACACTCCACGCAGAGGGCGTAAGAATAAACTCCGTCTATCCGCCCATTTCATAATACGGCCACTTCACCGTATCATGGTAACGCTTTATTATTGGCAGATCTAGGGTTACTCTGGGATTGAAGTGAAGGAGACGTAAAAGAACTTTCTGCGGTGGCCGAAATTTTTTGTTATATTTTTGCTCTTTCATTGTACTGAATCATTTTTTTAAGCTGTTGTGTTTTGAGGTTAACACAACAGACGATATTGTCTGGTCTCCCGGTGATGTTCTTTATGGGTATTTCGGGGCTTTGAACACGTTAAGGAATTTGGGGTCTAGTCTATTTATCGCAAGGGTGTTTTTCAAGATGTTCGTTTGATGATGCGGTGGTCCTCGGCGGCCCGGCGTGGAGAAGGTGGGGACGGGGGTGGCCTTATAACTCACGGCACCTTTCAGTTCCGGCTCGAATCATTTCAGTCCGTCAGTCAAGTCTATCGCTGGGACAGTCAGCCATTCAGTCAGCCTTAAGACTAGTCAGTCAGTTAACCAGCCAGTCAGTCACACAGTCTTTCAGTCAGTCACTCACTCACAGGAAAAATCCCGTGTGACTTGTCACGCAATCCTTCCTTTGGGTGGTTAATGTTGATTCGAGAAAAGACTGCGTGACATGTTAAAAGAAAAAAAAAACATCGCCCGATCCCAGTGCATGTTACTCTGATTGGAATCAGAACTCCGATGTACACACTAATGCTACTAGAATGCCTGCATACACGTACGTGTCCTACCCAAAAAGCGTTAAGTTGAAAAATATCAAAAATAAACACTGATCTTCATTTTACACTCTCTAAGATCTTGGTCCATAGTTTACAGTAAACATTGCAGTAGACCTTCTAATTCTAGATTTAGCCATTTTCCCTCTCATCTTCCCAAGAAAAACGGGCTCAGCTTAGCAGGATCCAGGAAATATTTTAGAGTCATCTTAGTTTGTTCCGAGATAAATCGAGTGACCGCGTTGAACTGGTCCTAGCTGTCAGATTTGTTTACATTGACAATTACATAATGTTTCAAATCAATCAACTCGCCGAACTACGTGCAGACATTTCGTTAAACATTGTTCCATCTGCCCATAAAGGAAATGTAGAAAGTCACGCCAGTTATATTTTGGATGCTTGGATGTTAACAACCACAAAAGCGTTCTCTAACTTTGGTAAGTAAAAGCTTGCAAACGTTTCGGTTAAACTAGTAAGAGAAATGTTTTAATGCAATTTGGTTCGGCAGTCTAATTGCCACAGTAAAGCTTGAAGTGCATGGATTTTATAGATTTAGAAATCTAAATTGCGTGCCACAGTAAAATACAGCTGAGTAAGTGAAAGCTGCGTGCTTTTTGAAATTAAATTTTCGACTACACGTCCATGTATACGAAAAATGCACAACAGATGAACGCGTTCCTACAAGTAGTAGAAACTTGTGTTTACTAACTGGGAGTACGTATTTAGCGATCAAAGACCACAACCATTTAGTTGATTAAGACAATTAAGTATCATAAAATGTTGTTTATTTTGATACATGGTGCAAAAAGAAAAACTTGTGGAGAGTAGTTTCGGCCGTGCAACATGAACCCTTAGAAGTCATTCTCCACGTAAAACGTGTTCGCGCGCATGTATTTCCAGCGTCCAGGGGCACCCAACGACCGTTTTCTCTCGAATGCTTTTAAAAGCTGTTTTAGGCTATGTGGAGTACTTTTAAAGCTCTGTAGGTTAATTTTAGGTTGCGCTAAAAAAAAATTATCTGTTCGGTTATTCTAGGGGAACTTGAGTATTCTCGAATTTATTAGGGCTTTTTTGTCCATTTCCCGAAAACCTTAGGTCTTATCGCCTTTCCGAAAATGATAGCTGACCTTTTTTCGGTACCCAAAACGACATTTTTTACAATTCGAAAACAACAGACATTAAATTTCTCATATCACGAAAGTTCGAGGTGACAATTCTCTTAAGAAAATCAGAGGGGATTAAAGGTCTTCCGAACAGATAATTTACCGAAACGATCCGTTGGGTGCCCCTGAGCGTCGTTACCTAGCATGAAGTCTTCACGTTTTAATTATTTTCTGCGTAAAAGACAATTTTGGTTGGCCCACTGTTTTGTAAACTGTAGTCTATATAACATAGTTTGACCTGGGGTTGGGGTATTCCTTTTATTAACAGTCCCTGTATTAGGGAATATTCAAGTTGTTTTCAGGGGTTTATAATATAAGTTTCAGTTGAGTGACCACATGTTTATTCGAGTACGGTATAATTATTAGGACCCAAGCAAAACTGGAAAATCTGCGGCCCATGTCTGTTTCAATCTGTTTGGTGCAACCATCTGGTTACTTTCCAGGGATAAAATGAATCTAAACGAATGCCTGGTACATAAGGGTCTTGATTTACAAGAGAGTTCTACCTCGCTGACTCCCCACCCCCACTCTGTAAATTATTTAACATTACCCTGTAGATCAAAACACTGTCTCGTACAAAAATGATATATTGTTTTATAATTTTTAAACTACCTGCAAACAATGTTGCTTTGGTAAAGGAACTGTAAAGGTTTTCAAATCTTAGTTGATCATAAAATGATCTCAAAGCTTAGAAGCATTATTTCTACACAGCAAATCAGCCTTTTTCACTTGTCAGCGGCTTTTTAAATCTCTTAATCCATTAACCTTCTATTGTTGTGCCCTTGATTGTGTGCTGCAGATACCATTGTTCAAAGAGAGATGATATATTTAAGTGATTTGGGTTACACTAAGGTCAAGATTGTTGCTATTTTAGGTTCCCATTTGGGACTGTTAATCTTCAGTAATAACAGAGCTCTAGGGTCGCCAGTGGGACTGAATTTTTTTCACTTGCGACTAACTTTCCATGCTTTTCACTGATTGAAATACTTTTGCTGGCAACTAAATCTGAAAACTTAGGGGTCAGCTGGCCCCAAGGTTTTTTCCTGAAAGTCAAGCCCTGAATAACCGCTCTTTATAAGACAAACAAAACATGTTTCACATCTGGTGGACAAATGATCTTGGATTTTTGAAACCGCACTTCACATTACCCTCCTTGGAGTTCCTTAATACTAGGCCATAGTGCCGGCCATTTTCTTTATATTTTCTTTTTGTCAGGTAAATATTTTCCCTCATTTTGGGTAGACTGTAGATCATGACTATAACTGAAAAATGACATTGAAAAAATGTACATACTTGACTTCACAGTTGCTTACTGGTAATTTATTTTCCAGGAAAGTAATGGGAGAGGAATTATTAGGATTTGTTGTCTTTTTCTAGTACAATGAAACCCTTATTGTTAACTGACTGTTCTGTGTTCTGCACAGGTAGACTGTGCAGCCAAAAGGCAAACATTGTTGGAGAATGTCACCTTAATCATTCAGTCTGTTGATAAACATGGCTTGGCATTCAACAGTACTAGTGACGTCAACAGCAGTGTAAATAGAATCCTGGGAGGGGGAGGGGCTCCCAAGCTAAAGGTTTGACAATATGAATTTGAATTAGACTTACAAATAAGACCAATCTCGGTATGACTTGTCAGGAGAGGATTCCCACATGAAAATGTCAGGGATGCTCATTGTCTAACTTAGGGGTGTAAATCATAGATTTTGGTCTCACTTAGAGTGTGCAGGACAAAAAGCCATTATTTTTAGCCACATTTAAGGCATATTTAAGAATCGCACTTGAAGAAACAATGAAAACCACTGTCATGCCAGCTTTATCTTTTAGTGGTCAAATAAAGCTTGAGCCATTGCCCAGATTGGTCTCCTTTAGGGTTTAATTCCAAATTTTCAAAGAGCATCGCCAACCTTATCACATGGGATCCCCCACCCCCCTCTGGGAATGACTAAAGCCTTCTTTGACCACCAAAAGATTCCATCTAGCCTCCTTGGCTTCGTGCTGCGAATACCCTGCTAATACAAAATCTGGAACTTACACCCCTTAGTGAGTGACTTGCATTCCAACTCTTTCACACAGGAATCCCATACCCTCAGATGAAATGTGACCAATTGGGTGCTTGTTTCATTTGCAGTGTAATATCGCTGTGGAATATTGTCAAGGATTTAAAGAAGCACTTATTCAATGGATACAAAAGAAAAGCCAAATGTTGCAGTCACTCCATGTGAGGTATGAGGTGTTTCTAGGGGGGTTCTAGGGTTGAAGAACACAGACTGAAACCCTTTAGTAAAGGTTTTTGAAACAATTTTGACAACATTAATGGCTCCAATGTATCAACTGTTTGACTCAAATAATTATTGTCAATAAAGACAGCACACTAGGGTTGCCGGTCCAGGAGTTTGTCGACTTTTGCCAACTGGCTCATAGCTGCCGGAGCTTATCCCACTTTCTGTAGGATGAAGCGGCTAAGAGTTTTTCTACTCCCCCTGGATGGGATGCTAGTCCATCGCAGATCACTCCCCTGCAATTTCTTAGGTTTCCCCAACAATTCACTGGTACCCATTTATACTCCTGGATGGAGAGAGGTGCTGTGAGAGTTAGGTGTCTTCAGCCCAAGAACACAATGCAGTGTCCCCGGCCAGGGCTGGAACCCAGACCCCTCGATCCGGAGACGAGCACACTAATCATGAGGCCACCGCGTCTCCACTAGGCCACTTGACAACACTATAATAATATTAAGAAATATTTTCTCGTGAAATGCAGAGGTTCATCTCCTTACCTACTAATACTTAACCATTGGAAATCTGGCGAATTTATATGGTAAAATAACCGTGCAGCACTTTTCAACTAAGAGACAATGTTTCGTTGGCATATGAAAATGTCCTGGACATTAATGCTCTGTGGTTCAAACATTAAAATGTGGGTAATTTCCCACTTTGCAATTTTAAATATAACTTAAATGTGTCTGTTTTCAGTGTGGCTCTTCTTCAATGGCCTGTAACCAGTTAAGGTAAGACACTTTCTTGACTAATTTCTTCAAACTCTTGACACTTCAGCACCTATCATTTTCATACTACCCACCCTCACATGTTCATCATCATCACCATTATCATAATTATCGTCATCATCTTCACCACCCTCACCCTGTATGTGTGCCTGATGTGAAGTTTTTTCAACCTCCCAGATTAGAAAATGAGGAATTAAGAGATAAACTACAAAAGTTACTAGAGAAGTCTGAGGGCTCCATGACTGGTAACAACAAAGATGAACTCACTTCACTGGGAGAGGAGAAAATAGAGAATGACAAAGAAATTAAAGAAATGCCAGTGACTGAAAAGAAGGAAAGAAATCTGGAATTAACCCAAGAGCAAGTCAAGAGGTAATTTAGAAAATCATCATCATCACCAGTCTTTATAGCGCCAATTACTGTGCATGTGGCCCCCCAAAAAAGATAAAAGCACAAGCTAATTTTCAGATTAAAGTTCTGTAAAACAAGCAAAAAAGACCAAAAGCTTACCTTGCCAAGTTAGAAGCTTTCTGAGTTATTTCAAGTGGCCTCTAGATTAACACTTGTTTAAATATTAACTGTAGTTTTGGAAGAAATGTTGTTTCAATGTTAATATTGTGGTTGCATTGGATTTAATTTCAGACTTAAAGCAGATTATGACGATGTAGTGAAGAAAAATCAAGAGCTTGAGAACAGAATCCTTCAGTTGGTAATTAATATATTTTCCAGTGATCTGTTAATTACTGAAACATGCATGAATTTAAATATGTTAAAATGTGCTAGCTAATGGTATGGAGAAAATAGGTAGTGATCACTCTGTAGAAAGTAAGGATTAAATCAGTTCATATGCAATTTAGTATATTGCGACAGAATCAGAAATGAGCTGCGTGTGTCAATACCGGTAAGTGTTGAAAGTTACAAATTTATCTAGAATTACTTTGGTCTTTCTATCATTGATTTAAAATGCTCAGGTGCCTGTTACCCAACCAATCAGATGTAAACCAATCATTTGTTGGTCCCACACAATTTCCTGTACTTCAGGCACCTATGTGAAGTATATCTGTAAGGTCCATTGAGGAACAGACGTTTTATCTACATGACTCTACTTGTCGTGTCAACAGGCTGCCGAGCTTGCATCAGAGAAATCCCGCTTTGAAGAAACAGTAGGAGCCATGTCAGAACAGTTAATGGACTTTGTTGAGAAAATGAACAAGTTGGAGAAAGAATCTGTGAGTCCACATTGTGCAGTCAAATAAATCTAAGAGGAATGGTCCAGGGCCATGGCCATCTTTCTGTGGAAGAATATATTAGGCACACAAAGGGCTGAAATCCCTATTCTTTTCTAAGAAAGGAAAAGCCTAGATGCTCACCCACCCACCCCCACCCTTTTTTGGGGGGCAAGTTGAAGGAGAGTAAAGTCTGTATGGGGTCAAGCGGTCCATCACGCCAGAGCTTCTTCCAGTTTCTGTGGCATTAAACTCCTGCCTGGATGGAACGTTAGTCCATTGTAGGGTTACTGCCCAGCATTAACTTCACTAATACCCATTTATACAACTGAGTAGAGAGAAACACTGTGAGGGTAAAGTGCCCTTTTGGGGGCAAGGGAAGGTACATTACAGTATCAGTTTATGATATTGGGATAATTAGTATGACATCACCGGGGCTTATGGCAATTGATTAACTTTCTTGTAACTAGATGTAACTTGATTTTTGTTGTTAACTGATTGTAGATGAAGAATAAAAAGGACTGTTCCCTGGTTGTTCAACTTTTGAAATGTAACCAGTCCCTAGACAGAAAGTTTGTGTCTCAGAAAATGGATATGGTAAGTAACACATTTTTTTTCAGTTGAAAATGATTTTAACCAGTCAGTGACACATTAGTACATAGTATCAAAAAAGATTTCTGAGTTCTCCCCAGAAGACCATGGGCTCCTGGTACTTACATCATAGGGGACCAACTGAAAGCCCCTTTAAGACACTCAGTGGTGAGATGACTACTACTGGGGTACACAAGACTGTGGGAACTAGTGCATTAATAAAACTAGGTTCAAATGTGACAAATGTCTGGGATACTGCTAGGATCAATTCTCTTGACAAGTGGGGATGGGTGGAAAGACATAAGAGCCTTGTGGCTTCCTTCTTTACTGTACAAGCTTGACAAAACAAGTGACTCTTGAGAGTTCTGTTGCAGGCTTGATTTTGATTGGTTTTAAAACAATGAAAATAAGTGGAAGTAAAAACACCAGTGACTTGATTCAGCCATGTGTTTGCCTGATAGTCTGATATTTTCTGTCTTCCAGTCAGAACTTTCCAAGGTCGCCTGTTTCCTAAATGCTGGTCAGTTGTAACAAAGACTCTGGGTACAAGGTTTTATGAAATAAATTAAGTTGTTTTTTTTTTTTTTTCTAACCTGTAGTTGCCATCAGAACTGAAGGACAAGTTGACAATAGAGCTTGACCTTAAACAAGAGCAAGAGCCTCTCAGTCATCATCCACCATGGAGTAAAAAACTTTGGAGGACAAAGAGCACGGGATCAGATGGGAATGCAAAAACCGACGCACAGAGAAACCCTTTTCACTCATATACAATAAATGAATGATGGACTGTACCCATGCACCTCCCTCCCCTCAGCAACCCAATGTCACCTTCCAGTGTATCCTGTTAAAACGGACTGGTACTGTGCAGTTAAGCTAATGGGATATTGATGAAGCTTTCAATTGCATAAAACATTTCTAAAAACTCTCGTCAGTCATGCTTGTAATTAGCTAAGTGGTCAACTGAACCTTCTACCCGTTGGAATTTTTAAGCCTGTTATGTTTGTATATTGCCATAATTTATGGAAATATTTGTTTCGTTTAGTTTATTAGTGGCATGCCCGAGAACTAGCTTAGGACTGTAACTCAGCACATTGGTCACTATAAACATAATTTTTAACAGTCTGAACATTTCACTGACGGTTTCACATTTAACATTTCAAAATGAAATCAGTGCTGTGAACAGTATAGAAGAATTTAAAGCTACTGTCTACCTCTGCGACCCACGACTAGAACCGGCTAGTGCTGTAGAAGTTTACTAACAAGATGTTATTGAAGCTGTCAAGAAACATGTTCAAAAAATATAATCAGTAGTGTTAGGGCAGTATATGAAAAATCAAGGCTGTCAGAGGTAATGAAGATTACTTTTTTAGTTTCTTGTCGTAATTATAATCAGAATTTCAGTTTGTTATTTGATCAATCAGCTGAGGATGGAAAAATAAGAGAAGAAATGGGTAGATATGAGGGAACATCAGATAAACATTGATATTATGAAGATTGAACCAAATTATTGGAGATTTATCTAACTGTGTGTTTGTGTTTGTGCAGAATTTGCGTTCTGGATCACTCTCTTGTTTATTATAAAAACAAACCAATAGCTAGTTTCAAAGATAGTAAACTTGATATTTTGACTAAATCCTTTCTCAGGTGTTGCGAAATCAACTATATTTTATGAAAGTGCGTCCAACAACTGGAAAACGAGTGTTAATAACATAATTAATCAGAATATTTTTATAAAACTATATTATTATTTGATTGAAAGAAGACTGAGAAAAAATTGTGATATTTTTTACCTGTTGTACAAAAGAAAATAAGCTCATTGTTTTTATAAAAGTTAAATTAATAAGAAAGGGATTTTGTGAAGTTTGCGTTGTGGAAAACCACAGACGTTTTTGAGCCACGGACGTCAACCGAAAGTCGAAACTTCTCCTCTTCGACGCGTATTACTCCCTTTCGTTGAAAATGTCAAGTTGTAAATACTAGAATGAGAGCTTTGTAACTCAGTGGCCGGGCATGAGAACGTGCTAAGAGCAAGAGCATAAACTTCCGGTTGACGTCCGTGGCTCAAAAACGTCTGTGCTTAAGCTCTCTATTTTCCTTTGAAAAGATGTAGGCTAAAAATTTGACTCTTTCCGAGTGAGAAAATTGTGTGTTGAATAAGCTTAACTTAATAAATATTCATGACAAGGAGAATAAAAAGTAAGTCTAATAAGCTTTGAAATACGTCTAATATTACTGATGATTTTGAAGATCATAATTCTACTGAGAGTCTACTGAATGACAGTTGTTTTGACATTTAGCTCACCTTCGGTCACCTGTATTGAAGTTTGCACGGTTTCTCAAGTCTCTCCTGCGGTTCAACGTCCACTGGAAAATAACTGAGTACTAACTTGGGCAATTGTTGCGTCTTATCATGTCTATCATGCTTATCAAAATTTGATAATATAAGAAAATTTCACCGCGCCGTTTTTGAACTATTTCCGAGTTGCCTAGTTCCGGCTTTCTCCCAGGCCTTCACGGTCAATTGATTTAGGTGACGTGTATCGGTGACGTTTCCCCGACGAATGGCCTCAGACCACGTCACCCAAAAACGATTATCGAGGCCTAGGAACAGGTGAATGTCAACTGTTTCCCGCTGATATGTAGCTGACGCAAACTGGAAACGAGAGGAAATGACAAGGGCTGGACTTGTGCAAACCATGCGAGAGCGACTCGCAGTTGCTGATTGGTTGAGCTATTAAATGGCCCGTGTGTTTTTTGAACGCTACCCACGAGTGAACTCACTATAGCGCTTCTCCAACGGGAGATGCTGAAAAGATGCAGTCGTTTGTCGTGATATCAAAGGGAGCAAACAATCTTGTTGGATAGGACGAGAATTGTAGTAAGTAAATAAAGGAATGACAAGAATGAATAGTTTACCTTTGTCTCCTGTTGTCATCTCTTACGCGACCTAACAGGGAAACCGTTATCTACATGGCCTGCTAAACCTCGTATACCTAGCCGGACCTTTTCGCGCTGTGCAAAAACGTTTCTGGTTTATATATAATTTGACAAACTTGAAGGGATAAAGCAGACGGTCCTAGCCCGTCTGAAATAAGAAAACAACTTAAAAAAGAAAAACATCCTGCCTTTTCTCGACGCGTCATTGGCTTCGTGGCGGTAGTTTGCAGCTGAAGGAAACTTGTCGCCCTCAGTCAGAGTATATTTAATATGTGCAGCTCCAAGGATTGTTATTCTTGATCGCTGAAATATAAATATGTATTCCACTGCATGTTGCCTAGAATTGGGTCTGTGACTTAAGTTAATATTTTTTCTCCATTTAGTAACCGTGTTAAGATTTGAAGCCCCTCTCAAAGTTTTACACAAACAAGAAACCATTTCTGGTCAAGTAGCCGATGTCTTGTGTGAGTTTCGGGCCCCGTCCACACTACGGCAGGGGAATTTGAAAACGGAAGTTTCACTCTGAAAACGCATGAAATGTTTCCCATCCACACTACGCCGGAGAAATTTAAGAACGCAACATTCCACCAGTCATTTTGGATTTTCGTTTAAGGCCGGAAAACGCGGGAAATCACATGATTATCGTGGCGCCATCGTTTACCAAAAGCTGCGTTTTCAAAATGTTTTCCGTCCGCACGTAAACGAAAAGCCAGCGTTTTCAAATTTCTCCGGTTTGATTTAGCGTTTTCGAAAAACTCCGTTTTCGTGACGGATTAGCGTGGACGGTAGGCCTAACCGTAGAAATAAAACTGCGTTTTCAAATTCCTCAGGCGTAGTGTGGACCTGCCTCGGATTTCTAAAAAAAGGTATCTTGTCCGCGTGCTGGGTCGCGAAACAGAGTATCAAAAGTCACAGATTTAGCAGGCTGTCTACCCCTACAACATCTATGAAATCAGTTCCAAATGACTGCTTTTAAACCGATTTATTAAGCAACAATGCAATCCAATTCGCTCTCTGTTAAAACTGCTGCAAAGTAGCGGACTTTTTAAAGTCCCTATTAAAATAGGGATCGATTGTTACACAGTTTACTTGCGAGTCCGGTGAATACGAAAAATATTAATAGTTTTATTCACTGCAACTCGGCTTATTAGTTTTTAACTAAGCGTCTTATTTACAGCTTCATGCATGGTTAGGTTATAAAAATTAAAACAGATTACAGAACACACAGTAGGAAGTCGCATCCTTCAGTTAGTATACTTCATAGAAGACTTTACAGCTTCCTCTCCTTCTAAAAAGCACAGGTTTCTCATCATTAACTTAGAGGTCGGCTCGAACTCGCATTTAAGATAAACACGGCTGTTGGCAGCCCTCAGGGTTTCTCTTGAACAGTTCAGTTATTTCAGCAACGAAGTCGGCCAAGCCGTCCAGGTTTACTTGAAATAAGTCATAATCAGTTCACCTTTATACAAAACCAAGCACAGCTGATCAGGTCCAAGTCCATTCGTGGCCATTTTTTTAAAACATGAAGCAAGTTCTACTGATTAGGTTGATCCGTGTATAATTCCTTCATAATTGTTTCTGCCTATAAGTAGTACTCTTTTGAAATGGGTTACTGATAGACGCTTTCCGTGACAATGCCAGATAGGAAAACGCTGTCCCTGTTTGCTCTTAACAAGAAAATAGAAATTAAAATCCATTATAAAAAAAGACACTCGAAACTTCCAGTCAAACTTGACCAGTTTCGGTCACAAGTTAACACTCGGAAAGTATTTTTCTCACAAGGTTCCGTTTGAGGGCTCTCTTGCATGACCAGAACGAAAGCACCGAATTATTTCATACAGTGCTGTCCAGGATCTTCATTAAAAAAATAAATGACTAACTTTGAACGATGTCAAAAGAAAGCACACTTACTCAGCTTTGTCGTTCATCGTTTTCAGTTGCATGGCGAATGTGTGGGCCAGCTCTGTCATCGTTTGTCCTCTCGCGATTGGCTCTGTTTCTGCGGGTTCTGTTAAAGGCTGTTGGTGATTCTCGCTCGGCTTCAATGCTCTGTATATTTTGATCAAGTGATACAAGATTAAAAACTGTAAAATAATACACACCAGGCTGGAAAATTCTGAAGTGCAAAACTTGATTTCGAAATGCGTATTTAGAACGATCTCACTGAAGAAGACAAAGCTAGCTATGAATATCAACTTCAAGATGCCCTACAACTGCTGTTGAGTACTAATTTATTTCTTGTTTATAGGGGTCATCTACCTATAACAATACACGGTCAAAGGCTTTCCGGTCTCGGTTACGTTCATGGAACATAAAGCTGGTCTAAGTGCAAATGACGTCATGAGCCACGATGTCATTGAATGCGCCTACCTACACAAAACAAGCAATATCTAAAGAGAAATTCGAGGTATGAATGATTTAGGAAAACAAGGCTTCAATGGCTTATTATATGACTTGTGTGACTTAAATGTCCGCTGAAAATACAGAGCGTTCAGCCACGGTCATTTCAATGCATCTTAAAAGAAGCATAAATTGATTGCATTTTTCCGTTTCAAGTCAGACAGACCGTCGGCAAGATTAAAAATAAACATAAGTGAAGCGTGAAGTCAAATATGCTTACGTTGCACAAAAAACTGAATTGAGGAAAACACCAAGCTCTTTTTCCTCGTCGACGTCCATCACGCATGGATAATTCAAATATGGTAGTTTGATAAAAAAAAAAAAAAAAATTAGATAGATAATAGAATCAAACATATTTGTTCAAAAATCGATCACCCAAAATAATAAATGTATGGAAGACGGTCAATTTAAGCGACGGCACCAAGTTCAGTAGATAGTATCACTTACTTAATAATTTGTGTATGGTGGTATTGCGTTCGCAGAACGCAGTTCATAATCTTGGGTGGTTTATAGTTTATTTTATATGTTCACGAACATGACGTTGAATTGCCTTGGCTTTGGGATGTTAACCGTGGGAACAACTCTATTTCATTCGCTGTAGTTTGATTGCATTTGTTGATTAGTTCCAGTCCCGACAGATAGCTCAGTCCTTATCCGGTCGAATATTGTTTGGTCCAATATTGTTTGGAATGGGTGGAAAAGTACCCTGAAGGCAAGATCCATAAGAGTGAGCCTGAACCAAGGAACGGCAATGTAAAAATACTGTCAACTTTTATCAGTTCATCGGGGGAAATATTCGAATCAGTAGCACGGAGTTTGTTTACGATAAACAAGCACACGATTGCAGATGTTTGCTTATATTTGTGCTTCCAGCTTAGAATGATGTACGTAAAAAAATATATATACTTTTGCAAATAAGCTTTTACGCTTAAACATGAACCAGTTAATGTGAAAATATGTAGCATGAAATAATGTAAATATTTTTGTGACTCTACGGAGACTAGCACCGTCGCGCAACGTATCAACAAATCGTAGTTTACACAGGGCACCCCTTCATCGGCATGTACTTTGACACTGATATATCTGTCTGTGAAACCTCGGTTGTTGATGGAAAATGTTGATTTTAGCAATAGATAGAGGTTGAAAGTCAGCTAGCTACTGAAATCATTTAAAGTATATATTTAAGTGACGGCGTCGAAAGTACCCCTTAGGGGTGATTTCAGAGAAACAAAGAAGACGAAATGCCTGCATGCATATTTCCATAACATTTAAGTGTTTGTTTTTAATAAGATACCCCGGCCATTCATTGACAGTTGCAGCTGGCTTAGAAAAA
The DNA here is from genome assembly GCF_042242905.1 of Orbicella faveolata. NCBI lineage: Eukaryota > Metazoa > Cnidaria > Anthozoa > Scleractinia > Merulinidae > Orbicella > Orbicella faveolata. The sequence goes on along the minus strand of NW_028301552.1, from coordinate 34,465,388 downwards.
CAATCATTAAAAATAATTTAGATGCGATAAAACGCAGTCCCTGTGGATCATGTGTACTAAGGCTCCGTCGCTGTTTAAAAAAGACTAATATGCTTTTCAACATCACATGGTCTGTTGACTCTCAATATTCCGCATGCCTGATGTGAACTTTTATGCGCCATCAAGATTCTCAGAACTCAGTATAAGTTATAGGGATTCGTATGTCATGTTATGTCATTCACCTGATCTATACAGTAGACATAAACAACAAAATGTATATAGGCTCGGTGGCTGGTTGTAATTGTACATTTGCCAGAACAAACCAAACTTAAAGGCAGACGGTCCTCGTAAGAAAAACGAAAATAAATAAATAAATAAATAAATAAATAAAACATATCTTGCCTTTTCTCGACGCGTCTTTTGCTTCGTGGCGGTCAGGGGTAGTTCGGGGTTGAGGGAAACTTGTCGCTGTCCACACTACGCCGGAGGAATTTTAACACGGAGTTTTCACTCTGTTAACGCATCAAGTGTTTTCCGTCCACTGCACCGGAAGAATTTGAGAACGGAGCAGTTTCACTCTGAAAACGCATCGATCCGTTTTCGTGACGGATTAGTGTGGACGATAGGCCCATAAACCGTAGAAATATAAAACTGCGGTTTCAATTCCTCCGGCGTAGAGTGGACACTGCCTCGGATTCCTGATCTTTTCCGTGTTGAGTCGTGAAACAGAGTATCGAAAATCACAAATTTCGCAGGCTGTTCACCCCCATAACATCCATGCTTTTATATCGATTTATAATTTAAGCAACAATGCAATCCAATTCAAGAAGTAACGGAGAAGTAACAATCCAATTCAAGAGTTACGGATGTTGAACGGATCGATTGTTCGTGACAATTTATTTGCGAACCTAGCGAATCGGTGTAAAATATAAAAAGTTTTATTCACTTCATATCGGCTTATTAGTTTTTAACTAAGCGTCTTATTTACAGCTTCATGGTTAGGTTATAAAAATGAAAACAGATTGCAGAACACACAGTAGAAAGTCGCATCCTTTAGTATACCTCATAAAAAACTTTACAGCTTCCTCTCCTTCTAAAAACCACAGGTGGCTCATCATTAACTTAGAGGTCAGCTTGAACTCGCATTTTAAAAGATAAACACGGCTGCTGGCAGCCCTCAGGGCTTCTCTTGAACAGTTCAGTTATTTCAGCAACAAAGTCGGCCAAGCCGTCCAGGTTTACTTGAAATAAGTCATAATCAGTTCACTTTTATATAAAACCAAGCACAGCTGATCAGGTCCAAGTCCATTTGTGGCCATTTTTTTACTAAAACATGAAGCAAGTTCTACTGATTAGGGACCGTTCATTTTTTATGAGGGAGGGGGGGCTGGTGGGATTTGGGAAGCACCATTTAAAAATCACATGACCCCCCCTCAGCTTACCAATTTTTTCACATGGCCCCCCCTTATAGTGGACATTTTTTGGGATGACCCCCCCCAAAAAAAAAAAAATTGAACAAACAATATTTAGATTTCAACTTTTTTAATATTTCTCTTTTATCCCCCTACTTCACGTTATTGTGCTCACTATGAAGACAATATTTACAATCTCTATACGACAGAGAGCTGTTGTTTAAAAAACAAATCAAAAGAAAGAGAAGTCAATTTAGGATCTCCTAGTTATGGCTCGCCCTGAGCGTGTGGCATTTGGCCTCTAATTGGCATCTTCCTCATCTGAATTGATGAATGCAAGAGTGATGTCACTTGAGTCATCTTCTCCCCCAGAGTCAATGGCATCACTGTCATACTCATCATTGTCACTTTCATCTGTTTCACTGCTGTCAGCACTTGCCCTGTTGTCATTTTGTGTCAATGTCCTGGCATTTCTCAGTGTTGGTGGGCCAGCTCTGAGAGGACTCTTCTGCTGCAAGCATGAATGTCTTACAATTGCCTTTACTTTCTCACTCTTGCTGCTTTTCAAATGCTGCTTCAGCCCGTGGTGGTTTGAGTACTTGTTTAGTTCTGGAACACGTAGCTTTTTAAGCTTGGTTAGATCTTCGCACAACTCAGTCCAAGGATAATCCTCCTCCCTACTTAACTTTGCCTTTTCTTCTGCTCTCTTTTTCCTTTTAAATTCCAGCACTTCAAGATGCTGAAGATAATCCACCACAAACTTCGATTTGACAATAAACTTATCTGCAAATAGAGCAACGCTCTCTGGGTCAGATAAAACCAGCCTGCCACTTCCATGCTCGTTCTTCTTTATATTGTTAATCCAATCGGGGAAAGAGCGCATTACTACATGAGCATCATGAAAGAGGCTCATTCCAAAATGCGCAATAATGGCGAAAGCGACGAGTCGTTTAAGAAAAGGTTTACAGCTGAACGATCCAGGCAGTTTGACATCTTACAAGCAAAAGAAGCAATTTTTCTAGGTGCGGATGGCTGTTCAGAAAGGGCGAGTGAGTTTTCCATGCAAGGGTACCAGTTGAAGCCCAGTGATGGAAGAAAACTGAACTTCTCCATCAAAGAGCACAGAGCAATGGTGGAAAAGTTGAATGTCATATTGAAAGATGTAAAGGAACACGATTCCACACTCTTTCAGTCCAATGGGCTTGCTTTAAAGCAGGGCGAAGAATTTGCCCACAGTTTTAATGTAAAACAGATCAAATGTACAGAAGCTAAGTTGACGAAGGTCACGCAGGACATGGAAGCACTAGAAAATAAGAAGAGCAATTAAAACAGCATATTCAAAGGCATACTCAAACAGCACATCAACAAAAGGAGAAGGAAAAAAGAAAACCGCAGAAAGTCAAATGAAAGAAAGAGGAAGCGGACTGAAAACAACGTCCAACGAGTTTATGGAATCTGTGTTGGAAACCCGCTAGGAAATGATCTTCCACAATGCCTTGTGTACCCTCCTAGAACGGCCGTCCCGGTAGAGTGTCTTAAAGTTGAGGATGTTACCACGTCGATATTTAGAAGAGATGGGCCATACATCGCACAGCTCTTGGAAGGGAATTATTTCACCAATGCTGCAAGAAGCAGAATCACCACCAACCTTGAGCGGGAAGTCAGAGATTATGTTTACACCTTCATTTACCCTGAAGAGTACACTCTGACGGAAAGCAGTGCTGCTTCTTGCAGCATTGGTGAAAGAGACTCCCATAGCAGCACAAGCAGCGACGAAGAACTCGACGACAGCGGAGATGAAGATGAGTGCCAGTGAAAGTTGCATTCGAAAATAACAGTGTTAAATACTTCTTTTCAGTAGCTACAAATGCTTTTTGTCGCTAAACGTTTTTTTAAAGCAGAAGGAAAGTTTGTAATAAATTTGTATCCTGCCTTCTATGTTTATTCTATAGCAATTTTTTTGATATTCAAACATTATGCCATTTTAAAGTTTTACTAAAATATTTCACGTGACCCCCCCTTTTTCCCTTATTTTTTTGGGATGGCCCCCCCTCGAAAGCCATTTTTTTTCGCATGGCCCCCCCCCAAATCCCACCAGCCCCCCCTACCTTATAAAAAATGAACGGTCCCTTAGGTTGATCCGTGTATAATTCCTTCATACTTTTTTCTGCCAGTAAGTAGTACTCTTTTGAAATGGGTTATAGACACTTTCAGTAAGAAAGCCAGATGGAAAAACGCCGTCTCTGTTTGGCCTAAACAAGAAAATAGAAATTAAAATCCATTATAAAAAAGACACTCGACACTTCCAGTCAAACTTGGCCAGTTTCGGTCACAAGTTAACACGCGGCAAGTATTTTTCTCACAAGATTCCGTCTAAGCGCTCTCTTGCATGGCCAGAACGAAAGCAACGAATTTATTTCATAAAATGCTGTCCAGGATATTCATTAAAAAATAAATGACTAACTTTGAACGATTTCAAAAAGAAAGCACACCTACTCAGCCTTGTCGTTCATCGTTTTCAGTTGCATGGCGAATGTGTGAGCCAGCTCTGTCATCGTTTGTTCTCTCACGGTTGCCTCTGTTTCTCCTGGGCTTCTGTTATATGCTGTTGATGATTCTCGCGCGGCTTTAATGCTCTGTATATTTTGATCAAGTAACACAAAATTAAAAACTGTAAAATAATACACACCAGGCTGGAAATTTCTTGAGTGGAAAACATGATTTCGAAATGCGCATTCAGAACGGTCGTACTGAGGAAAACAAAGTCGCCACATACGATTACTGCTGAGTACAGAGTACTTATTTATAGGGGTCATTTCAGGTGTGAAACCTGAAAAAACGGAAAAGCCGATTTCCGTGCCAAACAATGTAGTAGACGAAATTAGTGTCAGTGAGTGCGCATGTCTAAACAAAACAAGCTAAAGAGAAAGTCAACGAATGAATGAATGATTTAGGAAAACAAAGCTGATCAGACCAAGTCTACAATGGCTTATTATGGCTTGTATGACTTAAATGTCCGCTGAAAATACAGAGGGTTTAGCCACGGTCATTTCAACGCATCTGAAACGGCAGCCAAACAGGCTAAAATTGATTGCATATTTCCATATTTTCTTTTCCAGCCCAGAGGCACAAGTCACTGGGGCGTCAATTATATACCGTTGCTCTGTTTGCTGTGTTGCGTGGGCGTGACATACCTAACACACCTAAGCCGTCCATCGCGCCGTCCATCGCGCATGGATGATTCATAAAACGTCTTTGTTTCCTCTAAACATTAAAACAGAAATTAAAATGCATTAACGAAAACGAATAGTTATAAAATGGACAGCCAAAACTTCAAGCAGTGAAATTTGGCCAGCTTCCGCCACAAGTAAGCACGAAACTGCATTAGATTATTTACAAGATTCCGTCCTAGAATTGATGAGTCAGATAAAAGCAGGATGCCTGTAAAAATAAATGACTAACTTTCAAGTCTAAAACATCTTTTTATTTTTCCAATACAAAAATTTCAAGAAGAAAACACACTTACTCAACTTTCGCGTTCATCGTGATCCGTTGCATAGCGAATGTGCAAGTCAGCTATATCTGATCTGTAGTTTATTCTCTCGCGATTCCTCCTTTCTCTGGCTTCCGTTAGTTGTTGATGATTCATTCCCAGCTGCAATACAACTCTGTACATTTTGATCAAGTAACACAGGATCACAAACTGTAAAGCAATGCACGCCATGCTGCAAATTTCTTGAGTGAGAAACATGACTGAAACTGACGTGCTTTCAAAGTAAAACTATGCAATAAGCATGACCATCCAAAAAAGTCACCTGTACATTCGCAAGAAGCGTGTTTCCGGAAAAACAACTTTACACTTCAATGACCATTGACTGACCGTTATTTACACAAAAGGAAGTTAAAAATAATTATCAATTTGAAGACTATCTGACATTAATTACAAAGCCAGCACACAAAATTAGCCTGACAAGGCTTAGGTTCGTAATGTCATGCATTACGAATACAAACTGGCAAATATGAAAATAGAGGAGCATTAATCCCAGTAGAAGAGCGACCATGTTTAGTATACAAAGAAAATTGCATAGAACATGAACAGCATTTCTTGATGTATTGTCGGGGGTATAGCACATTAAGACATGAGCTGCACTCACATCAGTTTCAAACGCTGACACCCATTACCCCGGTCATAACGAGAAGACGAAGTATTTACTTAGAGCAGAAAACACGGTTACATCTAAAATTATAGGAAAATATATCCATTCAATGTTTCAAAAAAGGAAAGAGATTCTTGGTTCACAAATATAATAAACGCTATGAATTTCTAATCAATTGTACACGGATATGGTAAATGTTATTTTGTATTTTTGTTAATTAATGTTCAAATCTTTGTTGTATTTAGACCAATAACTCCCTTTGGAGAGTAAGGCGCAATAAAGAATACTATCACTATTACTATTATTACTATTGATTGGGTTCATTTTATCCTCGTACCATTGGCCCAACATGATGTTAACAGTTTTATTCACTGTAAGTCGGCCTATTAGGTTTTAACTAGTCGTTTTATTTACAGCTTCATGGTTAGGTTACAAAAATAAAAACAGATCACAGAACACACAGTAGAAAGTCGCATCCTTTAGTATACGTCATACAAAAAAACTATACAGCTTCCTCTCCTTCTAAAAACCACAGGTGGCTCATCACTGATTTACAGTAGAGGTCAGCTAGAAGTGCATTTAAGATAACACGGCTGTTGCCGGGCAGCCCTCAGGGCTTCTCTTGAACAGTTCAGTTATTTCAGCAACAAAGTCGGCCAAGCCGTCCAGGTTTACTTGAAATAAGTCATGATCAGTTCGCCTTTATACAAAACCAAGCACAGCTGATCAGGTCCAAGTGCATTCGTGGCCATTTTTTTAAAACATGAAGCAAGTTCTACTGATTAGGTTGATCCGTGTATAATTCTTTCATAATTGTTTCTGCCAATAAGTAGTACTCTCTTGAAATGGGTTATAGACGCTTTCCGTAAGAGTGCTAGATAGGAAAACGCTGTCTTTGTTTGCCCTAAACAAGAAAATAGAAATTAAAATCCATTATAAAAAAGACACTCGAAACTTCCAGTCAAACTTGGTCAGTTTTGGTCACAAGTTAAGAGTGCATCCACGGTAGGACCAGGCAGGGGCGGCACAGGCTATCTCACCGATTTCGATGAAACTTGGCCAGTTTGAGGGGTTCACCCAAAACTACTTCAGTCTAAGTTTAAGGAAATTTGGTCAAAACCGGGGGGAGCTGACCACCCCCCTCGTTTTTTCAACAAAAATGACCAAAAATAACCCCCAAAAGGGTAAAAAGTATAAAGCTCTACTGCTATAAGAATTCACTAAATCTCTTCAAATTTTCAGTGAATGTTGTCTTACCCAAAGACAATCTACTGTCTACGTTTCGTTCTTCTACGACTAGTTCCTATTACACAAGTCGTCTCAGACAAGACCCCCCTCACACCCAATAGTGAAAACTGTTAAAATACCCAAAGTTTAGGCCAAAATATCTCCAATGGCGGAGCATGCTTCAAAAAACGGAGCATACCGTCTAAAAGGTGGGACTTCATACTAACATTATCTGTAAAAAAATCTTTGGACACTTACTGAATTATTCCACAGGAGGGCTGCAAACACTTCGTCCACCATAGGGTACCGGCGTCAATTTTTTTTCATTATAACACGCAAATTCGTAATTATGACACAGCAACAGACAGAAAATGCCACAAAATGGTTACACACCATACACTTTAATGAAATAGAACCATTTCTATCTAATCGCTTAAAAAAACTTCGCCCACCACAGGGTACCCAGGTCAATTGTTTGTTGTTATTTTTTCATTATAACGCGCTAATTCGGTAATAATGTCATAGCAACAGACAGAAAATGCCGCAAAATAGTTACAAACCATAAACTCTAATGAAATAGAGCCATTTTGAAGGCTTTTGTTTGTCCTAAGCCACGAAAATAACAACCGACGGCTTAATGATGGCCTCTGTTATTGTATAAGTGAACTAGGTGACAGGAGTTACTCTTTGCTAAGTCAAACACGCGAGTCACAGAACACTATCAAAATGCTTACATTGTCTATATTTGAACGTTAGAATGATTGTATAAGGAAATTTGCTTTTGTTCGTCTAATAAAGGAATAATACATTTGCTTGAAACTTCTACACCACATCACATCTTGATGCAGAAAACTTTATCAGAAAGACCTCGCAATACTGAAAACAATATCAACTGCATGTTTTTGTGACCTGAGCCCTAAAGAATTGTCCTTTGTAAAAACTATTAAAGAGTTCTAATGATGGGAGCTTCAGCCACGTATGGGTCTTCTTGTCATCTCTGCTTTCTGCTCCCTTGCGTACCGGTTCTGTCGGTGCTGGCCTCGTCTCCTCTGATCTATGAAGAGCCCCACTCCTGTTTAATGCGGCTAATCTACTGAAATATCTGGAAATCTGGGTAGATGTCAGCCACTCGTCTTTGGTGAACACCTTCGTTCCCTCAGCGGTTCGCAAGGACCTCATTCGTGCTCTCCTTGAAGGAATACTTCACGCAAATATTGGCGCACTTTGGTGGTGAAATGAACAGACTTCTTGGTCTTGTTTAGTGCCCAGCCCATGTCAGCTGTTGGCGGTGCGTCTTCCGACTGGCTATGGGAAACTGAGGCAGATGCAGATGTGGGCGGATGAGCTGCTTCCATGTAGCTACCAGAAATTGACTTGCGCGCCTCTGCCCACTTCTTTATCTCGTCGTACGTGGACTCTCTCCCTTTCTCTAATGCCAGAAGGTGTTTCCCGGCATCAGAGTTGTCGATGCAGGCTGCTATGACTTTGGTAAACCTTTATACAACCCTCCTCTGGGCAGCGAAACACCACACTCTCTTCTTCTTCGAGCTGAAACCCTTCTAGGCTATAGGCGCCATTGGAGGTACTGCAGGCTGCTTTTCCCTCGCGCTGGAAGGGGCACGGAAGACACCAGTCAGCATGTCACGACTATTGAATGCCTGGTGAACTTGTAAGTTCGTCGGGCCTTGAGAGGTGGCGAGACGCGCCAGCGACGCCGCAGAAAAAACCTTTCCAGGTCCGACATTGTGGGCCCGACAAGCGATGATCTCTCCACTTTCAGTGAACACAAATTTGTTTAAAGACTGTATGCCACTCAGCGAGTGCTTGGTCATGTTTTGGGACCTTTCCTCAACCTTGCGCACCACTGAGTAGCAACCTTTGATGGCCCCATGCGAGTCGATAGCAGCTTTCATGTCACTGGCTGTCCTGAGGTCATTGACCACATTAATGTAGCGCCTAATATAAGCCCAGGTAATCTATTAGCGTCTAATATAAGCCCAGCTTAGGCATCACTGAAGCCATAACGAGCTGTGCGGACACCAACGCGATGTGCAAGGCTTGGAAGACTGAGAAGAAGAAATCCGCAATGATAACAGCCTGCAGTATAGTCACTGTAGCTTTTGAGAGAAGTGCCCTGCCTTACGCCCCTCCTGGGAAAAATGATCGATTAGAAGCAGGAGCCTATGACCATGGGCATCTGTTAGAAGATAATCTAGCTAACATACAAGAAAAGAAAACAACAGAAAGGCAAATTGACTTGGAAGATTTCAAAATAGAATAAAACTCTTGTGGATCAAAATTCGCTACACAATGGCCTATTTGCTTGTTTTTCTTTTCCGACATAAATATTATACGCTATAACTTATAACTAATTTCTTACAAGATCTTCCATACTTCCCCCCCCCCCCCCGCCCCTTCCCATAAAAAAAGGAAGAAAGGAGAAAAAACTCCTTTCCCACTCTAACGTTGCGTTTATTAACAAAACAATTGATTAAACCATTTATTAGTCAATCATTCGCCCCATGTAAGAGAATCCGGGTTCAGGAATCCGTGAAATTTTGCTTGTGGAATCCGGAATCTTGGGCTTTGGAATCCGGAATACAGCTCAAGGAATCTGGAATCCTACTAACGATTGAAATCTGGAACCCAAGTTCCACTGACAAAGACTGGAATACAATACCTGGAAACCGAAATCCACTGCATGAAATCCAGAATCCAAAATTGTCTTGATTCCCTTACATGGGGCGAAATCATCAAGAAACCAAAGCATGTGTAAGAACCGTATTTACATTCACTGATCATGCTTACCTGAGCCTGCGGGAACCAAAACGTCCCACGTTTTCTTTATCTCTTTCGAAATTTTCAAATTCACCCTTCTGGATACTTTACCCTTACGATGACCATGCAGCAGATGCTGGCACTTTCTTGGAGGACATTATTTTACTCCAAGTAAAGCGCGATGCTCGGGGCAAATAACCATATCCTCACCCTCCTCGTCAAAGACAGGCAAGTATCATCTCTCTCTCAGAGGCTACACGTGATTGTGTTGTTTGTAATTCTCTCAAGTGCGCCTTTACATAACTGACGAAAGAATTCAAGGGAAAAACTGCGAACGATATACAACACTTTGAAATATCATCCATGCTCGTGCACTCCTTTTCGCAATCAACAGTCTATTTATAGAAAGCCTGTGAATCTCAACAACCTTTTGATGTATCTGGGCTATTGGGTCTTTTACATATCCTAAGCCCCAATTCAACATTTAGTATTGCCAAACCGTTATACATGTACTCCAAATTTTAGAACAAAACAACACAAGTCGATTCGTGCGCATCAATTTGTATTTTTAGGGCGAAAGTTTGTTCTGTTTGTAGTTATTATGGAAGATCGAATCAAGCTATCAAATTACAAAGATGTAGGCGCTTGCCAGGAGGTAATTTCCAGGGATTACTTTACAGCCAAACGCTTTTCTTCTTTTCAGGCATATTAGGCAACCAACATTGAGATGCAAGCAATTCAATATATTTGCAGTAAAGCGAGGTCTTTTGGATAACGTTTTCTGCATCAACACTCTATCAACACTGTATCAAGATGCGATGTCAGTGATGCAAGTTTCAAGCAAATGTATTATTCCTTTGTTCGACGAACAAAAGCAAATTTCATTATACAATCATTCCTACGTTCAAATATAGACAATGTAAGCATTTTGATAGTGTTCTGTGACTCGCGTGTTCGACTTAGCAAAGAGTAAGTCCTGTCACCTAGTTCACTTATACAATAACAGAGGCCATCATTAAGCCGCCAATTGTTATTTTAATGGCTCAGGACAAACAAAAGCCTTCAAAATGGTTGTATTTCATTAAAGTTTATGGTTTGTAACCATTTTGCGGCATTTTCTGTCTGTTGCTATGTCATTATTACCGAATTAGCGCATTACAATGAGAAAAACAATTGACGTGGGTACCCTGTAGTAGGGGAAGTTTCTTTTAAGCGATTAGATAGAAATGGTTCTATTTCATTAAAGTATATGGCGTGTAACCATTTTGTGGCATTTTCTGTCTGTTGCTGTGTCATAATTACCGAATTTGCGCGTTATAATGAAAAGAAAATTGACCCCGGTACCCTGTGGTGGACGAAGTGTTTGCAGCCTTCCTGTGGAATAATTCAGTAAGTGCCCAAAGATTTTTTTTCAGATAATGTTAGTATGAAGTCCCACCTTTTAGACGGTATGCTCCGTTTTTTGAAGCATGCTCCGCCATTGGAGATATTTTGGCCTAAACTTTGGGTATTTTAACAGTTTTCACTATTGGGTGTGAGGGGGGTCTTGTATGAGACGACTTCGGTAATAGGAACAAGACGGAGAAAAACGAAATGTAGACAGTAGATTGTCTTTGGGTAAGACAACATTCACTGAAAATTTGAAGAGATTTGGTGAATTCTTATAGCAGTAGAGCTTTATACTTTTTACCATTTTGGGGGTTATTTTTGGTCATTTTTGTTGAAAAAACAAGGGGGTGGTCAGCTCCCCCCGGTTTTGACCAAATTTCCTTAAACTTAGACTGAAGTAGTTTTGGGTGAACCCCTTCAAACCGGCCAAGTTTCATCGAAATCGGTGAGATAGCTTGTGCCGCCCCTGCCTGGTCCTATCGTGGATGCACTCTTAACACATGGCAAGTATTTTTCTTACAAGATTACGTCTAAGCGCTTTCTCGCATGGCCAGAACGAAAGCGCCAAATTTATTTCATACACTGCCCAGGATCTTCATTAAAAAATAAATGAATAACTTTCAACGATTTCAAAAGAAAGCTTACTTACTCAACGTTGTCGTTCATCGTGTTCAGTTGCATGGCGAATGTGGACCCAATGTGTGGCCGGGCCAGCTATATTGCGTATCAGGTTTCTGTGGGCTTCTGTTAAAGGTTGTTGGTGATTCTCGCTCGGCTTCAATGCTCTGTATATTTTGATCAAGTAATACAAAATTAAAAACTGTAAAATAATACACACCAGGCTGGAAAATTCCCGAGTGAAAAACATGATTTCGGTCGCACTAAAGAAAACAAAGCTATGAATATCAAGACGACTGTTCGGTTGGGAAATAAGATGCTTTTCAAATGATGCTTAGTTCTCATCTATTTATAGGGATCATTTGCGTTTAAGATAAGATTACCATATTTCACTCATCCATACGTGATGGACTCGACGAGGATCAAGAGCTTGGTGTTTTCCTCAATTCAGTTTTCAGGTTGTGCAACGTAAGCATATTTGACTTCATGCTTCACTTATGTTTATTTTTAATCTTGTCTGTCTGACTTGAAACGGAAATATGCAATCAATTTATGCTTCGTTTAAGATGCATTGAAATGACCGGTACCGTGCCTAAACGCTCGGTATTTTCAGGGGACATTTAAGTCACACAAGTCATATAATAAGCCATTGATGCCTTGTTTTCCTAAATCATTCATACCTCGACTTTCTCTTTAGACGTCGACGTTGCTTGTTTTGTGTAGGTATGCGCATTCAATGACACCGTGGCTCAAGACGTCATTTGCCGGCAGCCTGTACGTTGTACTTTTTCTTTTCCACCCACCGAGACCGGAAAGCCTTTGACCGTGCATTGTTATAGGTAAATGACCCCTATAAACGGGAAATAAATGAGCACTCAGTACCAGTTGAAGAGCATCTCATTTTGCCACCCGAAAAGTCGTCTTGATATTCATAGCTAACTTTGTTTTCTTCAGTGAGACCGTTCCAATTACGCATTTCGAAATCATGTTTTTCACTTCAGAACTTTCCTCCCTGGTGTGTATTATTTTACAGTTTTTAATCTTGTATCACTCGATGAAAATATACAGAGCATTGAAGCCGAGCGAGAATCATCAACAGCCTTTAACAGAAGCCCTCAGAAACAGAGGCAGTCGCGAGAGGACAAACGATGACAGAGCTGGCCCACACATTCGCCATGCAACTGAAAACGATGAACAACAAGGCTGAGTAAGTGTGCTTTCTTTTGAAATCGTTCAAAGCTAGTCATTTATTTTTTAATGAAGATCCTGGACAGCATTGTATGAAATAAATTCGGTGCTTTCGTTCTGGCCATGCAAGAGAGCGCTTACACGGAATCTTGCGAGAGAAATACTTGCCGCGTGTTAACTTCTGACCGAAACTGGTCAAGTTTGACTGGAAGTTTCGAGTGTCTTTTTTTATTAAGGATTTAATTTCTATTTTCTTGTTTAGGGTAAACAAAGACGGCGTGTTTCCATCTGGCACTCTTACGGAAAGCGTCTATAACCCATTTCGAAAGAGTGCTACTTATTGGCAGAAACAATTATGAAGGAATTATACACGGATCAACGTAATCGATAGAACTTGCTTCATGTTTTAAAAGAATGGCCACGAATGGACTTGGACCTGATCAGCTGTGCTTGGTTTTATATAAAGGTGAACTGATTATGACTTATTTCAAGTAAACCTGGACGGTTTGGCCGACTTTGTTGCTGAAATAACTGAACTGTTCAAGAGAAGCCCTCAGGGCTACCAACAGCCGTGTTTACCTTAATTGCGAGTTCAAGGTGAACTCTAAGTTAATGATGAGCAATTAACCTGTGGTTTTTAGAAGGAGAGGAAGCTGTACAGTCTTTTATGAGGTATACTAAAGGATGCGACTTTCTACTGTGTGTTCTGTAATCTGTTTTCATTTTTATAACCTAACCATGAACAACAACAACAACACCAGTTTATTTCTACTACTGTAAACAACTAAAAGAATTTACAAGATTATAATTATAAATAAATAAATAAACAGTACAGTACATACAGTAGTGGGACACCCAAAATAACTAAAAAGCTAAACTAGTTGGGTGACCGTAATTATAATAATTAAAAATGTGAGAGTCAGGAAAGAGGCAAAACAAATACATTGGTACACATGAAGCTGTAAATAAGACGCTTAGTTAAAAACTAATAAGCCCACAGTGCAGTGAATAAAACTATTAATATTTGTCATATTCATTGGACTCGCAAGTAAACTGTGTAACAATCGATCCCTATTTTAATAGGGACTTTAAAAAGTCCGTTACTTTGCAGCAGTTTTAACAGAGAGCGAATTGGATTGCATTGTTGCTTAATAAATCGGTTTAAAAGCAGTCATTTGGAACTGATTTCATAGATGTTGTAGGGCTGAACAGCCTGCTAAATCTGTGATTTTTGATACTCTGTTTCACGATCCAACACGGAAAAGATACTCTTTTTCAGAAATCCGAGGCAGGTCCACACTACGCCTGAGGAATTTGGAAACGCAGCTTTATTTCTACGGTTAGGCCTACCGTCCACGCTAAACCGTCACGAAAACGGAGCTTTTCGAAAACGCTAAATCAAACCGGAGAAATTTGAGAACGCTGGCTTCCCGTTTACGTGGAACGGAAATCATTTTGAAAACGCAGCTTTTGGTAAACGATGGCGCCACGATAATCATGTGATTTCCCAAGTTTTCCGGCCTTAAACGAAAATCCAAAATGACTGGTGGAATGTTGCGTTTTTAAATTTCTCCGGCGTAGTGTGGATGGGAAACATTTCATGCAACTTTCAAATTTGATTAAATCGCTCCGAATCATTTCCCCCAAGAAATCCTTTGGAGATCGACAAGAACTACTTATCGCCTTCCAAAAGCCAGATTTTCAGTCAATTATTTCGTGTAGTACATAGTTAAATAACTCGTTTCTTTTGACCTATTTTCAGTCTAGTTAAAGTAGGTCGGATAAAGTTAATTAGATTTTGTAAATAAATAGGCAAGAATTGCTCAAATTGCTGTCAACATATATTTTGATGTCGGTTTTCAAGATTTGACAGTTTTTATTGGTCTAGGTTGTTTGATTTTGTGACGCGAAGCTCTGAGATTCGTCCGACCGGTAAGCTCCAAAAGCGGCATTTTGACGGAATTCGGTTATTATCGATTTTCTCGTAAATAAATCGATATTCATCCAAACGAAGTATTTCGTGATTTGTTTGACACTAAGGCCTACCTTACTTGAGAATATGAGCAGAATTTATATTTTGGCTGTTGCCGCGATATGTTTCACCATTGGGAACATTCGCTCTTAAATGTTATGGAAATGTGCATGCAGGCGTTTCGTCTTCTTTGTTTCTCTGAAATCACCCCTAAGGGGTACCTAACTAATAACTATTAGTAATCAAAGATTATGAGTGCGTTCGACGCCGTCATTTAAATATATGTACCTTAAATGATTTCACTGGCTAGCTGACTTTCAACCTCTATCAATTCATGGCTAAAATCACCATTTTTCATCAACAACCGAGGTTTTACAGACAGTTACGTCAGTGTCAAAGTACATGCCAATGAAGGGGTGTCCTGCGTAAACTACGATTTGTTGATACGTTGAGCGACGGCGCCAGTCTCCGTAGACTCACAAAATTATTTACATTATTTCATGCTTCATATTTTCACATTAACTGATTCATGTTTAAACGTAAAAGCTAATTTGTAAAAGTATATCTTTTTACGTACATTATTCTAAGCTGGAAGCACAAATATAAGCAAACATTTGCAATCGCGTGCTTGTTTAACGTAAACGATCTCCTTGCGACTGATTCGAATTTCACTCCCGATGAACTGATAAAAGTAGACAGTATTTTTACATTGCCGTTCCTTGGTTCAGGCTAACTCTTATGGATCTTGCCTTCAGGGTACTTTTCCATCGATTCCAAACAATATTCGACCGGATAAAGACTGAGCTATCTTTCGGAACTGGGACTAATCAACAAATGCAATCAAACTACAGCCAATGAAATATAGCTGTTCCCACGGTTAACATCCCTAAGCCGAGGCAATTCAACGTCGTGTTCGTGAACATATATAAAATAAACTATAACCCACGCGGTGGTCTCCGCTTTACAATGCTCAGACCAGACCACTACGAAAAACGACGAGGTGCGCGATGGTCTTTGTGGATATGACGTGTGACATATGACGTCATTCAAAATGGGGCAGAAAATGCAGACGTTCGACGAAAAAATCTCAAAAGTCAACCTTGAAACCACAGGACACCCAAGATTATGAACTGCGTTCTGCGAACGCAATAACACCATACACAAATCATCAAGTAAGGCATACTATCCATACTGAACTTAGTGCCGTAGCTTAAATTGACCGTCTTCCATACATTTATTATATTCGGTGACCGATTTTTGAACAAATATGTTTGATTCTATTATTTATCTAATTTTTTTTTCATACAAGTCGCTAGCATACAATGTATAACAATACACATAACAATACACTCGTGAGTGACTATGTGCGGGTGCATTCTGCTAATGACATAATGAGTGTCTAGCGTAGTCTAAACTAAACAAGCAAAAAACTGAGACAAAGTCGACTTATGGGTGAATGATTTGGGAAAACAAGGCTGCTTAGATCTAGTGTACAATGGCTTATTATATGACTTGAAAATACGGCGTGATTAGCCACGGTCATTTCAATGTATCTGAAGGGAAGCTAAAATTGATTGCATATTTCCTTTTCAAGTCAGACAGACAAGATTAAAAGTAAACATAGGTAATGGTGAACCACACTCGTGAAAATATGTGATCGTGAGCAAAACAAACAGACATACTCGAAAGGGCTCAAAAGGAAACACTCTGTGTTTGTTTTTCTCACGTTCACATCCACTCTGCGTTTGTTTTTCTCACGTTCACATCCACTGTTTGTTTTTCTCACGGTCACATATTTTCACGATGTGATCAGCCGATACTTGGTACGTCTTGTTTCAAATAAACGAGTCCTCGTGCAAACCTTTCATATGAAAATGAGTTTGATTTGCATGAAAATGAACCTATAGGCGGAACACGGCTCGGCGGAACACGGATTGTCACTCGGCTCCAATGCTCAGTAAATTTTGATCAAGCATACAAAATTATAATAAAAAAACTGTAAAATAATACACACCAGGCTGGAAAATTCTTGACTGAAAAACATGATTTCCAAATTTGCATTCAGAACGGCTGCATTGAAGAAAACAAAGCTATGAATCAAGACGACCTATATGTTACCTATCACAATTGGGTTCTCAATTATTTATAAGGATTATTTTATTTACCGAAGGCAATACGGTAGGTTGTTGTCAATGACGTAATGAGTGTAAATGAGTCCAATGAATGATGTAGGAAAACCGAAGCTGATCGGAGCTAGTCTACTGAAATGACTTTAATGTCCACTGGCAATACAGAACGTTAAGCCACGGTCACTTCAATTCATCCGAAAAGAAGCTATAATTGATATTTCTTTTTAAAGTCAGGCGGAAGTGAACCACACACGTGCAAATATGTCAATGTGACTGTGAGCGAGGGTAGAACAATCACACTGTCGTTGAGTCGCTGACCGAAGCGTGTTAACCATGTTTGTTCTAGTATTGCACTGGAGCGACAACAAAACAACTCCAAATAATTACAAACAATGACCTGTTAAACATGTTTTCATTGTCGCCGTCCACGAAGCCAAAAACAGTAAAGTTTTCTGATTCTAGCTGGATTTCTATTCGCCGACTCCTGACAGTCTTGACAGTTGATTCAACTGGAATGGCTTTTCTCGAGCACGCGTTAGATATTGCAGCATTCAAGGAAAATTCATAACCTGACTCGTGAATTCCATGTTAAATTTCACTTGAAAAACCGATATCGCACGTTTCGCGATTCGTGCGATGTCGGGTTTTAGCTTGAAACTTAAAGTGGCCTACATGTCTGGATCATAAATTGTGCGCCATGGACTACACCCTGTAGTGGGATTTTATGCATTAAGGCGGCATTATTTTGAGCATAATATTGAGGCAATAGTAGTGACAAAAACTGGCCGACGGCTGGGGGCCTTACGCAGGCCAACAGAAATCTGGACAGCAGTAACTCACATTACACACAGCACGTGCCAAGAGGTTTTGTTAATTCAACCCTCTTGTGCTACATTAGAGCGACCTTTATCATTACTAGAAAACTCATTTCATAATAACCAAGCTAAAGCAATGAAGGATTACATTGGGACTTCCCTCATGCCTCAGTATAACAACGCGAAGGGTAAAGATATACGGTTTGTCTTTGTTGAAGCTGTTATTTAATTAATGGTTGTACAAATCGCTCATCATGTCCAAACTTTAACTTGCCCACCCCACCCACAGCTTGCTACACAACCGGGTAGGATGGGGTGATAAGCCACGTCCATACATGGTGCAGAATGAGCATCAAGTGTTCTAATCACACGAGACGTTAAATGATCGTAGAAAAATATTTTCCCATCCGCTGAGCCAGAGGAGACTATTCTACCATCAGGACTGAAATCACATCCAATGTGATAACCACAAACCTGAAACCAAAAACATTACTAATTAGGTTTAATCGAACGTGTAACAAAATACGCAGAATATACGAATAACAGTCACTCCCCTCTCGCCGACTTCTGATCTGAGGGTTTGAAACATTTTTTTTTGTATGTTTGTTTTATTTTTTAACTCTTTCAATGCCTTTTCCTGGTACATTAAACCTATTCACTTTAAGCAAGTCTCCGTCCGATTGGCGCGCGTAAATCAGCATGGTCTCCAGGGTTTTTAGCTTAAAATATCAAAGTTGAATCAACGGAAACAAACTATCTTAGTAATATTTTGTTTAAGTGAATCCGTTGCTTTAATTCCAAAATTATGTTGTCAACGTGATCACAAAACTTAATCCTTCAAGAGGCATTTGAAACCGCCGCAAAGATAAACGAAAAGCTAAAAAGAACGGAATTCGATGCGAAAAATTCAAACTTCAAATCATAGATTTTCTTCACTTTTTCGCTACACGTAAAAAATCGGTAGAGAAAATGATCCATCAAAAGAAAAACAGGGGTCTTCGAACGTCCAAGATCGTTAAACCCAGGCAAAGCTATACCAATGGCCATCTGCCCTATCTTTGTTCATTTTATTACTTAGCGCGCGCTCGATGCATGACGTGGCGTGTGAATTTGCGTGCGCAGTAAGGATGCGCAGAAACACTTAGCGCGAACGTCCTTAAATATTTCTTGTGCGAGTTACGCCTCAATACTCTGTAATCTCTAAGAGTGAGCGAAAACCATCTCTGTACAGTAGACTTGAAAATACCGGAGACACCAGAGATACCAGCGTACTTCTTCGACTACTAAAATAATACATGAAATCATAATATAATCAAATTATTCCGTTTTCTTTAAGTCCTGCCAAAACAAGATACAACAAAAGTACGCCATTAAATAAGCTTGTTTCACAAAACCATTCGCAATCTGGTCTGGGTATGAGCCCAGCGTAACTCATCTCGCGCATGCTTCGTCATAAACGCTTATTGTGACGTCAAACGTTCACTACGATCTTTTTCGTGGAACGAACAAGTGGTGTGTTCATCACACGAGGCAAAATGTTTTGTTGTACGCACAAAGTTGTCATTTCCGCTCGCGGCGCTGTTGATTTTCTAGTTGTTATCATGCCTTACATATCCTGCTAAACCACACGGTAAGATTCCCTTGCGTTTTAAAACTAGTTTCCTCTCTTTTCTTCTCACAACCTGGCTAAACTTTAAATTTAAACCGAGAATCCACCAATCGCCCCTTCTCTGTATGAAAGAATTGTTTTTTTCTCGGCAAGCCAAGAAGTCTTTGTTCGCGTCAAAGGATAAAAAAGTCAGCCGTTAACTGTTCTTTGCCGATGGCAAATTTGGGAAACCTCTATCCTTTTTTCCGGAAACTAAACAACTCCGGTTTCCATGGCGGTATTTGCACGTGTTAAGCGCGTGCGTTCTTCTCTATTTAATTTCTTTTTAGCGCGCGCTTGCACGGCTACTGTGAAATCGGACAATTATTTTCGTTTTGGTTTTACCGCGGTTTGAGAGTGGTTGGGTAGTCGTTGAGTAGTTGACCAGTAATAATCTCTTTTGCTCTATAAATTTCTTTAAACACCCTTCTGAACTTTCTAGACTTCCTGTTAACGAAACGAGATATTTTCAAGGAAATGCGATTAAGAAGCACTCCTTTTGCTATTGATTTTGTTAGTAAAGTGTGGTTTAACATCTTTCAGTTGTCCAGTCATGCGGAGTAACTGCAGAATACTTGGCCACCTCGAAGCTGTATGACTTAAAAAAACCCTTGATACGAGGTTACGCAGTCATTCTCGCTTCCTTTATTTTCCCCGTTTTCATTATAGACACATTTGGCTACGGGGCTACGGGGCTATCAGAGGGGCAGCTGTGGGGCAGCGGCACTACGTGGCCCCGTAGGCCTGTGATCTTTTAGGACGTTTGATCCCTACTCGTTCCCAGTCGACTCTTGTGAGAAAATTATAAAACGCAGGGGATGACGGGAAGGTGCTTAAGAAAAAAAAAAACTCGACTTCCTGTCATCCCGCTAGTGCCTTACATTTTTTCATATCTGAGAGGAGACTAGGGACAACGCAGCCATTGATCTTACCTGTGTTGTATCATTACCTTATGGCCCTCGTATCTTTTAAACTTGTTCAGCTTGTAAGGTCTTCTTGTTGAGAACAAGGCAATGTAGTCTCCGTTTGACTGTGCCACAAAATGAGATTCACTTGGATGGACTCTTAAACAAGTACACGTGAAGGCTTCCTAAAACAAAAACAGAAACAAATGACTGCAGGAATAGCCAGCAATTAATTCATAACCGTCTTCAACAGACACCTTCATCCAGATTCATTTCGAAATGACTAGGCACCATTCCCGTATCCTTGGGGTGGGAAGGTGATATTTGATGAATAGACCCTCCAATATATAATGACCCTCACTCTTTACCAGAATTTTTTTTTACCTTGTCCCACCCCCTAATAATCCTAAAGAGAATGAGATGACCCCCCCTGGGAGTGATAAGGTAACATTAAACATAGCAAGCTAAACTTAAGATAAGTAAGTAATTTTGATTTATTGGTTGGATGCAGTTGTTAAATGGAGGGGTGGGGTTACCTGTATTTGCAATCAAATAGTTAGTGGGGTTGAATTGACGCTGTTCAGTACATAGCAAAATGGGGTAGTGCTGGGGATTCACAATAGAAACACAAAAAAAGGGCTATAAAGAAAGGCTATGCTTGAAATGTGTTTTTTGACATGATGACACTTTTTTTACATTTTTCTACATCAGCAACTGCCAAGTTTTACTTTCCTTTGAATTTTTTATACAAATACTAGTGAAAGTTTGGATGAACAAGAAATGCTGTGGGAGCACAAGCCACAGGTAAGTGTTTCTACAGCTTTTTTGAGTTCTCCTAAACCTTTGTGCTATTAAACAATTAGATTATGAGCTAGAGATTTCTATAGCGTGATGGTTGATGAGGGCACAGCCTGAGTCAACTATCATGCGATAAAAATCTTTAGCTCATAATCTAATTGTTTTAGTATAAATCTTCTAGTCATTCAAAATTTTATTTAAATCCTCTTCACAGACACTTCGAAATGGCAAGAAACTACCATCATTTTGTTAAGAAGAGCTTTCAGCTATGCTACTCACTATCTATCACAGAATAGATAGTGAGTAGCGTAGCCAATCAGAGAACAGGATTTATGATAGAATGCTGGTAGATTTATACTAAAATGCAATAGAAACACAGGCAAAATGTTTTCTATTTCTTTCACAAAACATCATCAAAATGTCAATTACCTTTGCTCCTATCATCATTACATCAGCAGCTTGTACAGTTTTGAGGGCAGAATTCTTAAGCCTGGCCAAACAATCGCAACATTTTAGCACAACATGTTGCACTTATTTGTCCACCCGTTGTGACGTGTTGCCACATGTTGGATGTTGTTGGCTCACGTTTGGAAATGAACTAATTTGATTGTTTGGCCAGGGCTTCACGGTGTGTTTACAAAAATCGTAATAAATTCCTGTATTGACTAAGCTTGTTTGGTCTGGCTTGCCATTGACATACCTGGTAAATCTGATTGGATAATAGTGCGGTCGATCTAAAATCCCAGACCATGATCCCTTTGTCTGTGGAATTCCGCCTGACTACCTCAGCAGCAGAAATAAATTCATCTCCTCCAGGAAGAAATGCCATGTCTTGTACTTGACCGAAAAATGCTGAGTAAGTTGATGCCACCTGTTGATGAAAATCACAGTTGCCATCAAGATTAGGCAAACAATTCACTAACACTAGTTAAAAACAAATATATGAGAGATCATACATTTGAACTGCGGATAAAGATATGAAGACATGGTTGATTATCGCAGTTTATATATGAAAATCAAAAACTGATTTTCTCTGCAAATTAAAAGAATAATGGAAGACCACATTGTAAAATCATTATAATTTTTCCAAATCAAAAGAAAAAAACTAGGCTTGAAAAATACAAAACACCACATTTTCCACGATGTGTCTATATTGTGGTCTGTTATCAGTGACCTCCCTGCCAAAAAAATTCCTGTCACAGTCACTTAAGCGGTTCTGCAAAATAATTAACACTTTTGGTTGGTTTCCCAATGATCAAAGTGTGTTTTGAGCTTTTGCAAGAAAACGGCTTCAGATATGATGATGCACCTTTCAACTATTCCATACTAACATTTCCAGTTCTTGTGTCCCAGCAAAGAATGGCAGATTTAAATGTCCCAGCTAAGAACAGGGCGGGGTCTGTGGGGTGAAACTCAACACAAGTCACATAGTTCTTGTGTGGAAACACTTTGATTTCCTGACCTGTCAAAAAAAACAAGTGTTTTAATTAATTCATTTATAAACATTATTTACAATGTAATGCACTTGATGTCCAGGTATGGTTTCAGCGGTTTCAGTCCAGGCCTTTGAAGTAATAAAAAAAACCCTCTAAAGTTATTGTACAAACAACATGAATGCACCAGTGAAAAATCTTTCTGGTGCCCCACATTCTGAAAATCACTACAATCTATTACTACTCTTCTGTAAATGCCCAAGAGATAGAATTATGAATCAACAACTAACAAAAACATCCTAAAAAGAATTTGGATAGGTAATAAAAATTTTAATTAAGATCAACAATTCAGTTCTCATCACCCAGCAGGCTTCAAGCAAGCATTGTGCTCTCCCAGCCTCCCCACAGAAGGGGTTTTAGTTTGAATCCCCTCCCCCTCCACTTCTACAGAAATTTCAGTATCTTCAAACCATCCTTTAATAGTTTTGGATATCAAGACCCTTGACTGTCTGGGTGGTCATGGATATTTTTTGGAACCACACACTGTGCCTTCTCGCTATTCCACGTATCAGTAGCTCAAGGAAAAATATGTGGAGACTGCATGCAGTCTAGGAGCTCCCTTTCTCTTCGTCACAACCCCTCCACTTCTTGCCAGTCTACAACTTACTTGCTCTAACTACATAATATCACTACCACTGTCACTACCTGTTGCCAAGTTAAAAAGTCTTGCAGTTTTGTCATAACCACATGTCAAGACTTGTGATCCACACAGACTCCACTTGGAATGTTTGACTGCTTCACTGTGGCATGTGAGTCTTCGGGCACAGACTCCACCTTTGTGTGTGTCCCAAACACACACCACATGATCCATTGATGCAGAAATCAACAAATTGCTTTCTACTGGATTCCATCTGACGCAGTTGACACCCTGTGAATGCCCTTCAAGATTTAGATGAAGCTTTCTTGGTGGTCTGCATACAAGATCTGTGCCTGTAGTTTTAATGCTAGAAATGTCAGTTTTTAGCTCAGATTTTAACTCAACACCTTTCAAAGTATTATCACAATCAATCTCTTCCAACTGAGGATTCGTTGAAAATGTTGAAGCCGTAATTAAGGCATTTTCTTGGGCTATTTTCTCTCTTTCTCTCTTAGACACATAAGGTTTCACGCTAAGTCCCGAAATGCTCGACTTTGTATGTGTTTTCCTTGTCACTGATCCGATGAAAGGTGGAGTTTTCTTGGTTTGGTTGCCAGCCCCTTGCGAATGCGTTTTATGATCATCACCAAGGCGATCTGATAAGCCACTGTTATAGTTCAAAGCACTGAAAGATGGTACTAGTTTTGATACCGAAATAGTACTTACAAACGTTCCTCTAGCATTTGAAGGGTTAAGTAATTTATCCTTTCGTTGTCCGATATTCGGTCCTGATCTACGACCATTGCCTCTATCAACTTCTGTTGAGCTTGCCTTTCGTTTCTTGTTTTTCGGTGATTCGTCATTGCCGTCAGAAGATGAACTGCTATCGTAAGCACACAAACTCTCCATACCTCGCTAGAATCTTGCAGCGTTTATAACGAGATGTATAGACTATGAGCGTAGCAGATCGAGACAGCATCCGCCATTTTCTTTTGCACAAGTTTGTCCCCAGTTTCTCTAGGTATGGTTAAGGAACCCGGAAGCTACAGTAACCCGGGACTACTTTGTTTAGTACCCGGGAAACTCCGTGATACCGGCTATCTAGGTGGGTGAGACCCCAAGGGGTATGGTTTTTGAGTAGTTTTGGTCTATAAAGGTATGGATTTTGACCATTTTGGTCTGAAGTAGGTTATGTTTTTCATACTGGCTGTGGCAATTGGTATTTTCAGGAGCTAGTATTTTGTTTACAAGGAACTACCGGTACTTTTCTCAGCATCAACATTGGCAATTTTGTAGCTCTATTTAAGGTGGCCGAACACAGTTCTCAAGAGCCTATGCTTAATTCACCATTACTTTTAAGCTATTTATGCTTTGGGGCTCGTTTTTTGCAAGAGTCAAGGTTAGCCACAGAAAAGTTTATTCTCGCATTTTGGCTAAGGTGTGTGCTGTTGCCATGGCAACGGGGCTGGTTAAAAACAAGGTTTAAAAAATGGTTTTTGTTTATTTAAAAAAAATCCAGTCGTTAGATTTGTTTCATCTTTTGCCCACTACGAATTGACATTAAATCCCTTCAGTCAACACTGTTCTAATAAAATTTTGACATAGGCGATTTTCGTAATTCGCCGTAAATCGTTTTCACCGCATGTTCTGTATTATTAAAAATTCCCTATGTCAAAATTCAGATTTTTTGCGATAGGTCATTCACGTGATTTCTGAACTATTTTTTTGCCAAATTTCTTGAAATTCTAACGACTGGATCGTCAGAAATCCGCAAGTTTCTGCAAAAGCAATCGGTCTCAATTTTTCGAGCAACTGCGCATGCGCTGCATTTAACTGGCTTCTTTCGGTAACAAAGAGAAAGCTGAGAATTGCTGGTTTCTTTGCGTGGTTACCTTTTCTAACATATCTTTGTAATAAAAGACTAAAGCCATCAATACACTGCGTTCAATAATAGAGAAAAAATAGCACAGATAGTGCGGGTGTTGAGTAAATAAAATGATCGCTCTTTGAAATCCTTGTGCGCGCGCTCAATTGCATCAGCAAAAGCGCGCGCGAAAACTGTGTTCGGCCACCTTAAGTGTTCAAGTAAATGAAAGCCAATAGTCTGGTTAGCTGCGGTCATATATTAGAGCCGTATAATATTAATAGATCTGAAATGGGTCGGTGTATTCGCAAACATTTGGATTTGAGTTTCATCTGAGATCATTACCATTGTACATTTGGTGGTCGATCGGTCAGGCAGCCGATTGCTTCACTTTCTGCTACACCGTTCTGACGATACCCAACAAGGTCTAAACAGCTGTCCACGGTTGCAATTCTTGACTTTCAGTTTGGATTCTATCATGTCGTTGTCCCGTTAAGCTTTCTACGTAGTAATCAGCCTTGCGTCATTGTTACGTTTCTATTTTTGGCTGATCAGATCTTTTACAGATCCTACGTATACCGGCAGCATTTTCGTTTGCGGTCTCTTGCATCATTGTTTTTATCGATTTTTCGTTCAGGTCTGAAATAGGGCAAGGAAATCACCGATTTTGGTTCGAAATAGAGTACAGGTTTCAAGGTTCGGGTTACACACCCCCACCAAAAACTTTGGGGAGAATATATCCCCACGACGCCGTCAATTCGAAAGACGATCATCTGCCGGCTCTCACTGTCGCGGTTTTGTCATTTTGTTTTCAGAAAGGAACAAAGTAGCAAAAACCTTAGAGAGTAGCGCTGCTCGATCAATCAATCATTTATTTTAATGCGTTTCGTCGAGGAGCTAATAACTCGTTCAAAATACGAACGTGTATAAATGAGAACTATAATAATTACAGCTAATAATATTATTCTATATTTTAGCTAATAATGTTATTCTATTTTAAAACAGCCTAACAGATACGTATACACAACTTTGCCTTTTTGACTAATTAACAGTGCTATTTATTGTATTTTAATTCGAGTATGTTCCGTATTGTCATCATTCCTTTATGATAATTCAGCGTAATGTCTTGGGTATTTCAGTAGTATTTTTTACAGCCTGAGTGAGTATTAAAATAATCTAAACAAAAGTGCTCAAAAAGGCCATTTCGGAGTTGCCTTTTGCGTCTGTCAAATAACCATTCATACGAAAGTGAGTTCCGCCTACAGGTTCATTTTCACTATGCAAATCTAACTTATTTATTGCACGAAGACTCGTTTTGAAACGGAGGCACAAAGTAACTGGGAAATGGCCTATTATCGTTCAGGGCTGAGAGAGGGCGAGTCGATCTAACAAACGTTTAAAGTCTATCATCTCTGATTTGAACGTTTGAACATAGTTAATAGAGGCGACTGGTTATGAAGGCCGCCAAACATCAAAGGAGCAAACAAAGATGTCAAGATTTATGTTGGAAGGTCCACGACCGTGCACAATCTGTTTTGCGCTCATACACTATGCATGACAACGGGCAAATTTATTCTACTCTTTTATTTTAGTTTTTAAATTACATAATATGGCACAGGTTGCTCATCATTAACTTAGAGTTCAGCTAGAAGTGCATTAAGACTGATAAACACGGCTGTTGGCAGCCGTCAGGGCTTCAGTTCTCTTGAACAGTTCAGTTATTTCAGCTGAACAAAGTCGGCCAAGCCCCCGGGGCCAAGCCGTCCAGGTTTACTTGAAATAAGTCATAATCAGTTCACCTTTATAGAAAACCAAGCACAGCTGATCAGGTCCAAGTCCATTCGTGGCCATTTTTTGAAACATGAAGCAAGTTCTACTGATTAGGTTGATCCGTGTATAATTCTTTCATAATTGTTTCTGCCAATAAGTAGTACTCATTTGAAATGGGTTATAGAAGCTTTCCGTAAGAGTGCCAGATAGGAAAACGCTGTCTTTGTTTGCCCTTAACAAGAAAATAGAAATTAAAATCTATTATAAAAAAGACACTCGAAACTTCCAGTCAAACTTGACCAGTTTCGGTCACAAGTTAACACGCGGCAAGTATTTTCTTACAAAATTCCGTCAAAACGCTCTCTTGCATGGCCAGAACGAAAGCACCGAATTTATTTCATACAGTGCTGTCCAGGATCTTCATTAAAAGATAAATGACTAACTTTGAACGATGTCAAAAGAAAGCACACTTACTCAGCCTTGTCGTTCATCGTTTTCAGTTGCATGACGAATGTGTGGGCCAGCTCTGTCATCGTTTGTCCTCTCGCGATTGGCTCTGTTTCTGCGGGCTTCTGTTAAAGGCTGTTGATGATTCTCGCTCGGCTTCAATGCTCTGTATATTTTGATCAAGTGATACAAGATTAAAAACTGTAAAATAATACACACCAGGCTGGAAAATTCTGAAGTGAAAAACGTGATTTCGAAATGCGTATTTAGAACGATCTCATTGAAGAAAACAAAGCTTGCTATCAATATAGAGCGACCTCTCTGTGTATTGAGTTGCAGCCTGAACGTCAACTTTGTCCATCCGTGACGGATTTCAAGCGCCTACTCAGGTGTAAGCTTCTTAATGACTGTTTTATTTAATTTTTATTCAACATTTGTGTTCATTTTAAGTTATCATTGTTATGTGTTTGGCTTTCTGCGTTTTTAAATTTTGTAATGTAACATTGACTCTGAAAAGCCCCGTGGGGACAAGCCAATAAAGTATGAATGTAATGTATGTATGTAATATCAAGACGACTCTTCGGGTGGCAAAATAAGATGCTCTACAACTGCTACTGAGTGCTTATTTATTTCCCGTTTATAGGGGTCATATACCCATAACAATACACGGGTCTCGGTGAGTCCAAGTGAATGCGCCTGCAGGCTGCAAATGACGTCATGAGCCGCGGTGTCAATGAATGCGCATGTCTACACAAAACAAGCAACATCTAAAGAGAAAGTCGAGGTATGAATGATTTAGGAAAACAAGGCTTCAATGGCTTATTATATGACTTGTGTGACTTAAATGTCCGCTGAAAATACAGAGCGTTTAGCCACGGTCATTTCAATGCATCTTAAAAGAAGCATAAATTGATTGCATATTTCCGTTTCAAGTCAGACAGAGAAGATTAAAATAAACATAAGTGAAGCGTGAAGTCAAATGTGCTTAAGTTGAACAAAAAACTGAATTGAGGAAAACACCAAGCTCTTGTTCCTCGTCGACGTCCATCACGCATGGATGATTCAAATATGGTAGTTTGAAAAAAAAATTAGATAAATAATAGAATCAAACATATTTGTTCAAAAATCGGTCACCCAATATAATAAATGTATGGAAGACGGTCAATTTAAGCTACGGCACTAAGTTCAGTAGATAGTATGCCTTACTTAATAATTTGTGTATGGTGGTATTGCATTCGCAGAACGCAGTTCATAATCTTGGGTATCCTGTGGTTTTAAGGGTGACTTCTTTTGAGATTTTTTCGTCGAACGTCTGCATTTTCTGCGCGATTTTGAATGACGTCGTATGTCATATGTCATATGCGCAAAGACTAACGCGCACCTCGTCGTTTTCGTAGTGGTCTGGTCTGAGCATTGTAAAGCGGAGACCACCGCGTGGTTTATAGTTTATTTATATATATATAATTTTGCAAATTAGCTTTTACGTTTGAACATGAACCAGTTAATGTGAAAATATGTAGCATGAAATAATGTAAATATTTTTGTGGGTCTACGGAGACTGGCGCCGTCGCGCAACGTTTCAACAAATCGTAGTTTACACAGGGCACCTCTTCATTGGCATGTACTTTGACACTGATATATCTGTCTGTAAAACCTCGGTTGTTGATGAAAAAGGTTGATTTTAGCAATAGATAGAAGTTGAAAGTCAGCTAGTGAAATCATTTAAGTATATAATCTTTGATTACTAATTAACACTTAGATTATTCGCTCTCGATTTCTATGAGGTGATAGTTGATGAGGCCGAAGGCCGAATCAACTATAACCTAACAGAAATCGAGAGCGAATAATCGAATTGTCTTAGTAGAATTCTAATTGAAATAAACGCAAATAACGGTTTGATTCTAATTATCTTCCTACGCATTATTCAACTTTACGCTTTAACAAAATCGCACGCATTGAATTGTCCATGGTAAATTTGTTGTTGTTTACGCGCGCGCACCCATTTTTTCAATAATTTCAAGTTTTTAAAGTCAAGAAACCACTAATGTCCTTCATTAAGTCTTCTCAGGAATTTAATTATCCATTTACATCTAAATTTTCTTCCAAAACTTCGGAAAAGGATGAAAACTTCGCATTTTGTGGACGATCGACAGCCACTGCACTCTAATGGCTGATAGTATACGAGTAGCTCAGCTAATCAGATTGGAGCATTTGCATTAGTATACTAGTAGAATTCTACCAATAGTTACGAGATAAGTACCCCTTAGGGGTGATTTCAGAGAAACAAAGAAGACGAAACGCCTGCATGCATATTTCCATAACATTTAAGCGTTGTTTTCAATAAGATACCCCGGCCATTCATTGACAGTTGTAGCTGGCTTAGAAAAACATTAAAAATAATGTAGATGCGAAAAAAAAACGCAGTCTCTATGGATCATGTGTACTAAGGCTCCGTCACTGTTTTAAAAAGACTACTATGCTTTTCAACATCATATGGTCTGTTGACTCTCAGTGTTTCGCATGCCTGATGTGAACTTTTATGTGCCATCAAGATTCTCAGAACTCATTACAAGCTGTAGGTATCCGTATGTCATGTTATGTTATTCACCTAATCTATACAGTAGACATGATAAGCATTTTTTCAAGGGAATCAACAAATACCTAATTATGAAATTAGTAGAACAACAAAATATATATAGGCTCGGTAGCTGGTTGTAATTGTACATTTGCCGGAACAAACCAAACTTGATGGGCTGATGCAGACGGCCCTCGAATGAAAAACGGAAATAAATAAATCAAAAAAAACATATTTTGCCTTTTCTCGACGCGTCTTTTGCTTCGTGGCGGTAGTTTGGGGTTGAGGGAAGCTTGTCGCCGTCCACACTGCGCCGGAGGAATTTGAAAACAGAGGTTTCACTCTGAAAACGCATCAAATGCTTTCCGTCCACCACACCGGAAGACGGCAACTTGTGGAATTTGAAATTTTGGGATCTACGAGACAATTAAAAATTATTCCCACACATTTTCTGTGTCACATTTCAACTGCGCATGTCGATTCGACATTTCCCGGCGTATCTAATCGAACGTTCGTATTCTCGTCCTCAGAGGCCACGCTCCTTTTGGTCAGCATCAAGAATCGCGACCCCACCTCTGGGAAGGTCCAACACCGGAAGTCCGCGATTCAAGCTTCCGTCACTCTGCGCATGCTCGGAGTTAAGTCTG